>NC_066849.1:25720249-25951748 GCF_001640805.2 Lates calcarifer | reverse complement strand
TCAAAAATGTCATAGTATAGTAAGGCGTCAAAAAATGTCATAGTAAGTCATAAAAATGTCATAGTATAGTAAGGCAGTCAAAAATGGTCAAAAAAATGTCATAGTATAGTAAGGCATCAAAAATGGTCAAAAAATGTCATAGTATAGTAAGGTCAAAAAAATGTCATAGTATAGTAAGGCGTCAAAAATATTAGTCATAAAAATGTCATAGTATAGTAAGGCGTCAAAAATATCATAAAAATGTCATAGTATAGTAAGGCATCAAAAATCTCAAAAAATGTCATAGTATAGTAAGGAGTCAAAAATGTCATAAAAATGTCATAGCATAGTAAGGCGTCAAAAATGGTCAAAAAAATGTCATAGTATAGTAAGGCGTCAAAAAATGTCATAGTATAGTAAGGCATCAAAAAATCTGAAAAAATGTCATAGTATAGTAAGGTGTCCAAAAATCTGAAAAAATGTCATAGTATAGTAAGGCATCAAAAATGGTCAAAAAATGTCATAGTATAGTAAGGCATCAAAAAAGGTCAAAAAATGTCATAGTATAGTAAGGCATCAAAAAAGGTCAAAAAATGTCATAGTAAGGCGTCAAAAATATCATAAAAATGTCATAGTATAGTAAGGCATCAAAAATGGTCAAAAAATGTCATAGTATAGTAAGGCATCAAAAAAAGTCAAAAAATGTCATAGTATAGTAAGGCGTCAAAAATGTCATAAAAATGTCATAGTATAGTAAGGCGTCAAAAAATGTCATAGTATAGTAAGGCGTCAAAAAATCTGAAAAAATGTCATAGTATAGTAAGGCATCAAAAAAGGTCAAAAAATGTCATAGTATAGTAAGGCGTCAAAAATGTCATAAAAATGTCATAGTATAGTAAGGCGTCAAAAATGTCATAGTATAGTAAGGCATCAAAAAATCTGAAAAAATGTCATAGTATAGTAAGGTGTCCAAAAATCTGAAAAAATGTCATAGTATAGTAAGGCGTCAAAAATGGTCAAAAAATGTCATAGTATAGTAAGGCATCAAAAATGGTCAAAAAATGTCATAGTATAGTAAGGCATCAAAAAAGGTCAAAAAATGTCATAGTATAGTAAGGCGTCAAAAAATGTCATAGTATAGTATGGCGTCAAAATTGGTCAAAAAATGTCATAGTATAGTAAGGCGTCAAAAATATCATAAAAATGTCATAGTATAGTAAGGCATCAAAAAAGGTCAAAAAATGTCATAGTATAGTAAGGCGTCAAAAAATGTCATAGTATAGTAAGGCATCAAAAATGGTCAAAAAATGTCAGTATAGTAAGGCATCAAAAATGTCATAAAAATGTCATAGTATAGTATGGCGTCAAAAATGTCATAAAAATGTCATAGTATAGTAAGGCATCAAAAATGGTCAAAAAATGTCATAGTATAGTAAGGCGTCAAAAATGTCATAAAAATGTCATAGTATAGTAAGGCGTCAAAAATGGTCAAAAAATGTCATAGTATAGTAAGGCATCAAAAAATGGTCAAAAAATGTCATAGTATAGTAAGGCGTCAAAAATGTCATAAAAATGTCATAGTATAGTAAGGCATCAAAAAAGGTCAAAAAATGTCAGTATAGTAAGGCATCAAAAATATCATAAAAATGTCATAGTATAGTAAGGCATCAAAAAATCTGAAAAAATATCATAGTATAGTAAGGTGTCAAAAAATCTGAAAAAATGTCATAGTATAGTAAGGCGTCAAAAAAGGTCAAAAAATGTCATAGTATAGTAAGGCATCAAAAAAGGTCAAAAAATGTCATAGTATAGTAAGGCATCAAAAAAGGTCAAAAAATGTCAGTATAGTAAGGCGTCAAAAATATCATAAAAATGTCATAGTATAGTATGGCGTCAAAAATGTCATAAAAATGTCATAGTATAGTAAGGCATCAAAAATGGTCAAAAAATGTCATAGTATAGTAAGGCGTCAAAAATGTCATAAAAATGTCATAGTATAGTAAGGCGTCAAAAATGTCATAAAAATGTCATAGTATAGTAAGGCGTCAAAAATGTCATAAAAATGTCATAGTATAGTAAGGCGTCAAAAAATCTGAAAAAATGTCATAGTATAGTAAGGCGTCAAAAATGTCATAAAAATGTCATGGTATACTAGGGTGTGAAAAGATGTCAGTATAGTAAGGCATCAAAAAATATGGAAAAATGTGATGGTATACTGTGTGGTCAGTGACAGAAAATGTCATACTGTAGTAATAGAGGAATGTGAGTGAATTCTTTTTCTTCTTCAACTATGTAATAAATTTTCAGGACTCTAAGCTTTGGACAGTTTCTGTGAAGAACATGTTCTGTCTCCGCAGGTGAAAGAATAAAACAGTGTCTCCAAGTGGTCAGCACACCTGTCACTGTCTTTGCTGTGGTTTGTTAAATGTTGTCTGGAACAGAATCAATAAAGTTTTGTAGCTTAATTTTTGAGTTGAGATTCTTTTTTTTTTAAATTCATATTTTAAAAAAATATCTGGCTGAAAGCTGTAACCCCAACTTCTGGGGAGTCATAACCCTAACCCTAACCCTAATCGCTGACTAAAAGTCCTAACCCTAACCCTAACCCTAACCCTAATCGCTGGCTAAAAGTCATAACCCTAACCCTAACCTCTGGCTAAAAGATGTAACCCTAACCCTAATCACTGGCTAAAAGTCATAACCCTAACCCTAATCGCTGGCTAAAAGTCGTAACCCTAACCCTAAAAGATGTAACCCTAACCCTAATCGCTGGCTAAAAGTCATAACCCTAACCCTAATCGCTGGCTAAAAGTCATAACCCTAACCCTAACCTCTGGATAAAAGATGTAACCCTAACCCTAACCTCTGGCTAAAAGTCGTAACCCTAACCCTAACCCTAAAAGATGTAACCCTAACCCTAACCTCTGGCTAAAAGTCGTAACCCTAACCCTAACCCTAAAAGATGTAACCCTAACCCTAATCGCTGGCTAAAAGTCATAACCCTAACCCTAACCTCTGGATAAAAGATGTAACCCTAACCCTAACCTCTGGCTAAAAGTCGTAACCCTAACCCTAACCCTAAAAGATGTAACCCTAACCCTAATCGCTGGCTAAAAGTCATAACCCTAACCCTAATCGCTGGCTAAAAGTCATAACCCTAACCCTAACCTCTGGATAAAAGATGTAACCCTAACCCTAACCTCTGGCTAAAAGTCGTAACCCTAACCCTAACCCTAAAAGATGTAACCCTAACCCTAATCGCTGGCTAAAAGTCATAACCCTAACCCTAATCGCTGGCTAAAAGTCATAACCCTAACCCTAACCTCTGGCTAAAAGTCGTAACCCTAACCCTAACCTCTGGATAAAAGATGTAACCCTAACCCTAATCACTGGCTAAAAGCCGTAACCCTAACCCTAACCCTAACCTCTGGCTAAAAGATGTAACCCTAACCCTAACCTCTGACTATGAGCTGTAACCCTAATTCTAATCGCTGGCTAAAAGCCATAACCGTAAAAATGAAAAAATGTCATAGTATCATACAGCATCAAAAACGGTCAAAAAATGTCATGGTACAGTAAGACGTCAAAAACGATCCAAAGAATTCATAGCATAGTAGGGCCAAAAAAATAGTCAAAAATGTCATACTACAGTGAGGAGTCAAAACCCATCCAAAAATGTCATAGTATTGTTAGGCATAAAAATGTCAAAGGTTAACGTTATTGTGAAGGATCAGTCAAAGTGGGATTGAAAAATATCTTCAGTACATGATCAGAAAATCTTAATGTTGTGTATGTGCTAGACATTGTATGGCCACAGTTAGGGCTTTTAGTCACTTTTAGATAGTGGCTAGGTTTAGGGTTACAGCTTTTAGCCAGACATAAATTAGTTATTAGCTTGAATTATGCATTTGAAGTACAAGCTGCAAGTAGAGAACCATTTTTGACATGAATTTGAAAACAGACAAAAGTTGAGCTTCAAAACTTTATTGATTGTGTTCTTGACAACATTTAACAAATCACAGTAAAGATGATCTAAGTTTGATCAGCAGGAGACACTTGATTTTTCTCTCTCACCAACACACAGTGTAGTTCTGACAGAGCAACGTGTTTCTGTTCAGTGTCTTTAAAAACTTTTAACTGTATGTGATACAGTGTACTAGGTGTGTAGACACATGTTAGTCTCTGGACAATGAGCTCATCATGTGTGAGTGTCTCAGTGTTTCAGTCTGTAGGTGCTGATCAGTCTTTAATTATTTAACAGCTTCGTAACAGTTGTTTTCTCTCTGATCCACTTCAGGTCCAGATCTTCACCTGCTCCTGCACAGACACACAACACATGTTAATTAGTACAATGAATAACTACCTTCTTTGAATTCCTATTATACTATGTAATTACTAATTATTGCTGCTTAAGCACAATCACTATTTACCACAGCACTACTTGTATTTTATGGTTGTTATTATAATAAATTATCTAAAGTTTGATCATCGTTTGATCATTTTGTTCCCTGATCTGTTGTTATAAGAAATAAAAATCTGTTCCTACCTTCATCTTCAGTGGATCCCGTGGTTTCTGTGAGTTCACCTGGAAAACAGAAAACATTTATTTAAAACCAAGATTTTTCCAAATTGAATAAAAATAACTTCTAACACAAAGCAGAGCTGTTGATTACATGAGAATATAAGATTACTGCATCCTTCTCAATTCTTTCCCCTGATTTTTGAAACTAACAATGATAATAATTTGGAGCAACGTTCTTCCTTTTCTTTGAATTGTGTTTCCTACATCCACTCTGAAAATAAACTTCATGAGTGAGTTTTTATTCAGACTGGAGATTGATTATTGATCAGTGATACAGTTGATGTCTCTGGTGGACTGTTGGTGTCAAACTGTTTCTGAATTACCTGGATGCTGCTCTGTCATGGATCCTGGTCTCTGGACTCATGGATGAAGCGATGACACCTGAAGGAAAGAAGAAATGACAAAGGAAAATCATCAGAAGACTAGAACCTGTTCCTCATCAACAAAGTGAAATTACAACATTTTCCAAAGATTACAGGAGTGTTTCAGAAAATGAAAGCACATTAAAAAAACACAAATCTCTTCAATTTCTCTTTTAACTAAAGTAAATGTATGTACAGAGAACTGACTTGTAGCAGTATTTCTACACTGTTATTGACACATATGGAAACATAACTAACATGTACATTCCAGCATTAAAAGTTATAAAGATTAAAGTGAATACTGATCCTCTCTGAGTCTCTGATTTTAGACTTCATCTCTCCTTATATTCAGCTGGATTTAAAATGAGTACAGCTAACTACATCTTGTTCCTGGTTTTGTTTTAGTTGTGTGTTCATTTGTACAGTGTATAATTTGATATAACATTTGCTGCTAGATTTTATCAATAAAAACAAAACTTTGTCCTGACTGTGAAATATTTGCTGACTGCAGTTTATCAAACATGAGAATTAAAAACTTTTCTTTCTCCTGATCCGAACTTGAATGTTTGGGTTTTGGGCATCTGAAGACGTCACTTTGAGTTACAGGAAATTAGAACTGTCAGAAACGTTGTCAGACATTTTATAGACTTGATTGTTATTATGTTTGATAATAAATTATTAAAATACCAATATTTGACTTCATCGTGTTTTTAAACAGTGACATTGAATCATAAGAGTAAAAGCAGTTGCTGACCTGTTTGGTGTGTGAGGTGAGAGCTGGTGTTTCCCTCCAGGCTGCAGCAGCTCAACACATAGACCTGGAAAACACAAGGAGGACACTTTAGAAACCAATAAACAAAGTAAAAAACAGTAAAACAACCTTTTCATCAAGCTTAAAAAGAACAGGACACATGCTGCTAAAACCTTGAGAGTAACCTCTGACCTGTGACCCGATCTTCAGGCTCAAACTTGTAGAGGGGCACAGAGTTAAAATCTGGTTTGCGATGCACCTGATGACACAAAAAAGGATGAAAAACTACAATCCACATGCAAAACTACGACTAAGAGACAAAAGTTTCCCTGCTCTCAGTAACCGCTAATGTCCTCACCACTGACTTTCAGGCGTTTGAGTTCAGCATCTGTCCATCTCTGATTTACAGAGATTGACACAGCGCTTATAAATTAACAATAACACCAGCCAGGAAATGAAGCCAGGGATATGGCCACAAGACTACAAACAAAAACGACAGAGACACAAAAAGACCACAAAGTGACAAAAGGCTGATCCAGAGAGATGCAACACAACCAGGTAATAACGAAAAATGCAACAAAAAGAGCACAAAGACACACAAAACCATCACAATGAGATGCTAAACCATTAAGAGACAAAGAAACAAACGACCATAAAGAAATACAAAATGCAACAATACAAACGCCACCAAGAGTCGTTTAACAACCACGGAGAGATGGACGATCAGTTTAGCATTTGTTTGCTTTTACCTACAGTGCTTTTGATCAATTCAACACAAATGACTTAAACATACACATCTGTTAAACAACATGTCCAGAGTCCAGAGTCACCTGCAATAAATCCCCGGGAAAAAACAAACCTGACCGCAAGGAGATTCAAAGTGATCAGGAGGATAAAAACACAACCACAAAGAGACAAAAAGCTGACCGGAAATGTAGAGCGATCAGGAAGAGACACAAAATGATCACAACGAAATGCTAACTCACCACAAAGAGGCAACATGACCGGGAACGGCCACAAACCAACACACAAAAGTGACCATACGACGATGCAAAAAGACCAGAAAGACATAAACTACCACAAACCGGCCGCAAAGACGCAAAGTGACCGCAAACAAACACAAAGAGCTGTAAACAGACCATCACTGAGGCCCCACATCTCAGGTCATGGCGGAGGTTCGGTTGAGAAACCGGTGCTTTAGTCACAGAAACATAAACATGCAATAAAAACGACTGAAAATGGGTAATAAGACCAAAAATGTTATCAAACAATAAGGGTAACGATAATGCTCGTCGCTGATGCTAGCACTAATGCTAACGCTAGTGCTCACCGCTAATTAGTTAGCTTGTCACCCTTACCGTCGCGTGTGTTCAGCGTCCAGCTTCACTTGTTTGAGCATCCAGGCGTCTTCAGTTACAATGCAAACGAAGCAAAACAACGAGGCAACGAGTTAAACAGTGGTTTTACTCGTATTTTCACTTGTTTTTCAACTTTGTTTCTCCACCGTCATGCTCTCCTCACGGCCACTGGCGACAACACACTAGCCAACATCGACAGACGAACGGTGATTGGCCGACCGATTCTGCTCCGCCTACCAACCGCTTTTGATTGGTGGAAACAACTCTTACCAGCGGTGGTTCTAACCAATGGAAATAGCGCATACTGAAAAGTGCTAACAGAGAGGCCCTCTTTGCGGAAGTGGAATGATTTGTATAGTAATATTTTCAAAATGGCTCCATAACAGTTAACAGTACCCGTGGAAGTACAGATGTCTATAGAACTATGAGTTACAGTGACGTTAAAGACAGTTTTATTTGTTAAAATATGTAATGTTAATAACGGTAGAGTCTATCAGTTCAGTTCAGTTCAGAACTACAGCACAAATCTTAAATGAAATACAGTAGTTGACATTAAACCACTACTGATTAATATTTATATATATATATATAATAGAATTTTTCCATCTGTCAGGATTACTTTTCTCTAGTTGTATTTTCTAATTGTGGCTCTGGTATTAACAGTGTTGGATATACTGTATTTAATCAGTGCAGGCTGGTAACAGTGCCACCATGTGACACTTGATACCTCACTGACTGCTGTGCCTTTTGCCCAGGATCAGACTACAGGAGTGTAGTGTGTCGTATACAGACACAGAACTAACCACAGAGTTTGTCTTTAACTCATGAACACGCTCTCGACTAGTTTGGCCCCTCCTGCTCCATCACTCTCATGATCTTTGCATGTTGGAAAACACTGTCAGCTATGACTGGCCTGAGTTAAACATGGAGTGTGACGTGTCAAGTCATGGTGACCATCTCATCTGATCCTTGAATTATTCATTGTATAGTAAATATTTAAGGACCAGTGTGTAGGGTTTAGTGGCATCTAGTGGTGAGGTTGCAAATTAGAATAAACCCTAAACAATATATCAGTCATTTCAGCCAAATTGAAAAACAAAAACATTTCCTGACTTACCTCTACTGGTATCTAGTCATGCAGACAGTTTTTCCTCAAATTTTGAGACACACAATTACATTTTTTTTTGGTGCTGGCAACACAACAAAATGACTTCCAGTGTCCCTGCTACTCTGAATAACCCACAGGCCTCACTGTCATCAGGACTACAGCCTTGTTAGAAAGTAGTGGAAGCAAAAACCAAAACTATCTGCATGTCCAGACATCAACAGAGGATACATGAGAAAATGTTTTTGTCTATTGGATGAACTGACCTTGTATAACCTGGAGTAAGAACACTAGAGACGTGTTAGCTTCAGTGCTAGAGTTGGTTTTTATTATTATTAACCGTTGACACAATCAGCAGAGAAACAAGGCGTGACGACAGACAGAAAAAGACACACTGGGATCAGATCTTGTTGAAAGCCGCTACGTCGACACTCTGGACCTGAAACAGAACAAAGTGAGACTTTAATTAGTTTACAGGTTGTGGAAACAAGATTTCTACTGTAGCAGTGTCACACCTGCAAACACATTATGTACACAGTGAAATCTGTGTGTTGCACAGGACTTACAAAGTCTTCAAACTTGGTGATCTCCTCCTCCAACATGTCTGTTCCCACCTTGTCATCCTCCACCACACATGCGATCTGGAGCTTCTTGATGCCGTAACCCACAGGAACCAGCTTGGATGTGCCCCATAACAGACCGTCAGCCTGAACTGATCGCACACACTCCTCCAGCTTTGCCATGTCCGTTTCATCATCCCACTGAAAAACACAGGAGGAGGAGGAAGGTGAATAATAAAGACCAGATTAAAAGGCTTTAAGCTCCCGTGTCAACACTGAAGTTTGAGTTTAACTTACAGGTTTAACGTCCAATAGGATCGAGGACTTGGCGATGATGGCGGGCTTCTTTGCCTTCTTCTCTGCATACTCTTTCAATCTCTGCTCTTTCAGTTTATCTGCCTCTTCATCTTCATCGCTGCCAAACAGGTCGATGTCGTCGTCATCGTCCTCCTCCTCCTCCTCTTTGACTGGGGCGGTGGTCTTCTGCTGGACGGTAGTGCCCTGAAAGGAGAGATCTTGCTCACTCAAACAGTGCTCTATACTGACTTTCCTGCGAGCAAACGACTACTGAACTGATGAAAACTTTCTGTACAAACTCACATTTGTGTAGGGGACCGAGGGAGCGGGAGCTGGAGTTACAGCTGCAGGAGATTTTTCCAGAACTGCTACTCGACATTCAAGTTTGGAAAGTGCTGCTCTTAAGTCATCCACCACTAAAGAAACAGGAACACAGTCAATGAGTCTCACATAAAAAAACTAACATAAAGAGGTTAAAAAATACATAAATGATCATATATCTGAGGACCAGCAGTAATCAAACAAATCAAGCAGGGAAAAGTACACTGGATAATAAATCTGAGTAAGAGGCCTAATGATGGTACATCATAAACACTTAATGATGAACCTGGTTCATTTACTGAAAGTTAACCAACAAGTTTGATCACTGTAAGTCTTTGTCAAGTAAAATAACCAAATATATTTTCAGGTTAAAGCTCCTCAAATGGGAGGATTCTTTTCTCCTTTCTACAGAATTTAAAATTAAATTCTTTGGCTCTTCAGATGTTGGTCGTGTAAAATAAGCAGTTTTTAGACCTCAATTAATTTCTGATGACCATTTGTCATTCAGTTCAATTCAATTTGAAGATGACATGACTAAACATATTAATAGATTAGGGCCTCAAGTAAGTGCAACAGTGAATCCACTATTTTGCCTATAAAACATCAGAAAACAGGGACAAATGACAATCACATCATGCAACTGTCTGAACCACAGTTTTTAAAAAATGACTGTTTATAATGATGAGATAGAGAAGAGCTGAAAAACCTCACACAGGAGAAGCTGGAATCCACAAATAACTGGCATTTTTGTTTGATTTACATTTGATGAGTTGGGGATGAGCCGGGAGCAGATCTAATAATATCCACACAGTGCCCATGGACACTAAAATAACCTTCACATGGGTTAAGAAAACAAAAAGCATTTATATTTTAACAGAGCTGAGAAACTAACCCACCTTTGTGTAAGCTCTGGTTCTCCAGCTCCAGGCTCTTGATGCGAGAGACGAGTTCTCCTTGATCAGCTGCACTGTTGCTGCTGCTGGTGCTCTGCACAGTAAACACACAACCAGAGGAGGAGTAGTTTAGTGAGAGGGAAATCTAATGGACAAACCAGAGGATTAGTACCAGGACGGTTACACAGACCCCACATGTGAACACACAACACACAGCCAGTGTCCATCTCAGCAGCATCTACAACCAGACAGTGGCAGCAGAAGCACAGCAGCTGTAGATGGACCCTGATAGAAATATAAGTGTGATGAAGCAGCTACCTGGTCTGCAACACTCCACACAAAAACACCACCTCAACAGCTGAGTAAAGGTTGAACTCTAATGAACTCAAACTCGAGCGTGGATGTCAGCGTGTCCACTGACAAAGCAGCTTTTGGCAGCAGAGGAGCTTCCAGTGACACACAAGGCTTGGTGGCACTTACAAGCTGGGAGTGTTGACTCATGGGAGGTTGATCAGACCCTCTCTTACTCAGTGTGGTCTTCAGCTGAGGGGGAGGGGGGAGGAATTCAGGTATTGAGGAGTGTCGGACATAACGCAAACAGGGCAACCGAGGGAACAACACAGAGCTGGAGGTTATGGAGCTTATGTGTCTCCAAGCAGGAAGGTTTCTGCAGCTGGAGCTGGACAGACAGCTTCTACTCTACGTGAAAAACAAGACAATTTTCTAACCTTTCAGCAACAGTAAATGACAACTATTACAATAAAACAAGATCCTGTCCAGCATATCTAAGCATGTACAGATTACGTGTTCAATGTACCACAGGTTTTCTGAGTCACTGTTATCTGCTGTTTACCCAACTATGAAAGGTCAGAGTAGGAAAAAAGGAAAAGGACTTAGTTTCACTGAACAATGTGTAAAATGACACGTAGCACCAACTCATACTGTACAAGCCACCAAGTGAAATTACACAACCTAACACGACTTGGTCACAAGAAAACAAGTTCAATTTTCTGTTATTACAATAATAATAAATGACATCCACAGCAGAAATGTACAGGTACTGACTCCAAGAACCACTGGATGCAAGACAGTCTAATGAAAGTATATATGTACACTGTATATTTGGACTGTAATCAGCTGAATGTGAGTGGAAATAAGAAGAGACGGATGTTGCCTCTAACTCCAGCTCAGATACAACACACACTCACACTCACACACACTTATACTTACTCCTGCAAGAGATTTCTGGATGTTTTCGCGGGCTCGGGCAATGTCTTGCAGAATGCTGTTAGCTCCAACATCCTGAAAGACAGAGGTCAATGTTAATACCTATACCTAGAGACTAAATGAGCAGTGTCTTTGTAGCTACACTATCAGTCAAAGGTTTTTCTCGTTTTCCAGTTTTTAATGGAAAAGTACAGTTTAATGTCTGAGTGTAATCTGAAGTTAAGGCATAAGACAAATATACATCTGGAGAAGAGACAAGGAATCCTGGAATCTTTTTGTTTAACAAAATGTTATCTGAGTTTTTGACCCATTCAACAGCCAAACACATCATTATTTAGGTTATTAACTGGACTTAAATTTCAATAGAGGTGTTCTAAAATGTTTGATTGGTTTTTGGTTGGCTTTTGTGTGCAGTGTGGACAGACTGCATCAAGGTTTAAAATGAAAACAGCTGCAATGTCAACCATTTTGTGCCTGGTCATGTCGGGTGACGCAATGGTCAAATATCACAAAATTTTTAACCACGTACCTTTATTTCATACTAGTTTGATATTTTGGAGAATAAAGAATGTTATATTCAGTAAATATACACAAGGGAACGTATGCGTACCTGTGCTGGTTGCGAGGGCCCGTTCATGCGCTCATAGAAGCGTCTCTCTGCCTCGTCATAGCGAGTTTTGTCGAACCAGATTTTCTCCTGGGCCAGAAAGTCGACTGCGCTCATGGTGCTACAGAGGCAAGAGCAAGGAAGGACAAGAGAGGGATGTATGAACAGGACACAGGAGGTCAGGGAAAAAGAAAAGAAAAATCTATATTATTACTACTAATTACAAAAATTATACTTAAATCACCTGGCATGTGATCTAGATTGACAATGTTACATTTATTAGCTGGAAAGTCTTTAATAAAATGCTTATTAATTAAGTTCTTTCATCTAAAGTCCCCACAAACAGACAAACGAATCCCAACACAACTATACAAAAGAAACCTTAAATGAAGTGAAGCTGGCGAAACGCAACAATGGTTCATACAAACAGTCATTCAGGAAAATTAAAAACAGACCACAAGAGATAAGAAATGAATGACAAATGAAAAAACACAAGATGAACAAGGAGGAAAAAAAACCTCACACATTCAGAAAAAGGGAAACACATGATGGTTTAAAGAGAAACCCAATGAAAGATGAACTGAAACATCTGGAGCGCCTCCATTCTCCCAGTTTTGGTCATACTTGTCCCTCAGTGGGGCGGCGGAGGCAACTGACGGGGCATCTGCTTCTGGCCTCCGTCCCTTCTTCACCACCACCACTGCGGCGGTAGCAGCTTTATCTCCACTGTAACCGTAGAAACGGCTCTCCGCAGCATCATACCGCCACTTGTCCAGCCACACTCGCTCGCTGTCTGGGTGGAGGAAGTAGCAGACTCCCGTTTCCTCCTTCTCGGGGACCTCGGCTGGCTCCTCTTCCTCTTGGATCGGGTGCAGAGCGTGAAAGACTTCTGCTTTGCCCTGCTGGACCTCCCGCTTTTCCTCCACCACCACCTCCTCCTCCTCCTCCTCCTCTTCGACAAGGCTTTGAGGGTGGTCGCTACTTCTAGATGTGGAGGTGCAGCTGGACCGTTTAGAGGAATTGTTGCCGTATAGGTTCTGGTAAAAGGCTGCTTCGGCGCGGTCGTACAGCGGTTTCTCCAGCCACACATCCCTGAGCAACTCCACCGGGATGCGAGGCAGTCCGTTAATCGACTGTCGATTGGTCGGCGTGACGGCTGCCTGCTGGACGACAGGGGTTGCAGGAGTCGGAGCTAGAGACTGATAACCTTCATCGGGAGTTCTGGGTGCAGCGGAGCGATTTGGAGGGGATGGGAGGTCCAGAGAGTTTGGAATGGACGGCTGCATGGATTCTTCAACGAAACGGCGTTCTGCTTGGTCAAAGTTTGTCTTGTTCACCCACACTGCCTGGACAACATGGTGACAAGCCACCTGATCGCCATGGTGGCAAGCCAGTCCTGAGAAAGACGGAGCCACAGTGGATGGAGAGTTTGAGTGTTTCCCATGTTGCGGAGGTGACCGGTTTGATTTGGTGGTCCCATTGGAAGAGCTCGCCAACCAGCACTGGTAGAGGCTCTCGGCTCGCTCGTAGAGGCTGCGTTCAAACCACACGTTAGCACACTCGGACTGCAGGCCGATCAGACCGGCTCTGGGGTCAGACGACTGTTGAGGCTTTTTGTCAGGCTTCTCTTCGGTCTTGGTCTTACTGTCCACCTTCTCCTCGGGGCGGCTCACGGAATTAGATGAGCGTTTCTTGCGGCGGCGACTTTTCCCGCTGCGCTTTCCGTCTCCGTTCAAGCTGCCGCTCTCCGGGGAGGATGACGCCGTCTCTCCGTTTCTCTGACCCAATTCGCTCTTGTTCCTACACGCCAGTGCTGCGTTCGCGGACCGGTCCACCTGACAGTGGTTGGGAGGCTGATCATGCTCCGACTGATCCGCTGCAGAGCACTTCTTAGACATCATCTTTGATCCGTTGCAGGAAAAAAAAAACAAGAGAATAACAGGTACAGGCTTTTGGATTATTGAGAGAGACGCAGGAAGGTTTAGAGACACAAAGGGATTGATCTATTAGACTCAGTGTTTTTATAGAGCTGAACGTATGATAGCAAATGGAGTCTACAAATCAGTCCCAGAGAAACACAAAAGGCATGCAGGAAAATAGAAGAAATCCATGCAGATGAACTGAAATGTTCAGTGTCTGGAATCTACTAGAATCAGTGTCATCCAGAAATTCATACACAGCAGACACTTAGTCATACAAAAGCTAGGAGGGAAACCAGCTAAGCTAACATACTACAGACTCAAGAGTACAAGTAAGTACAGGAAAACTCATCTGGCCTTCATTGTTTTGAGTCTAAATGAAGCTAAAAGTCCCAAGTTGCAGTTTCTCCTGCCACCAAATTGGTTTCCAGAACAAACAACTCAGCCTTACAAATCCAAAACTGCTTGTAAGGACAAGACTTGGATTTCCTGTCTTTAGAGTTTGGACACTGACTGCCTGTAAGGATATTTTTACATGAACTGTTTGAGACCTTTGTTGCCTTGATTATTCACGGCATTCTGCTGCAGTCACAGTATTATCAATGGTTCTTACAACATAAATTAAAAGACACTGCTCGTCTAACCTAGAACTATTTTTCCCATGACTGTATTTTAAATACGTCTCAGTAAAAAAAGACTCATTTTAAGTTTAAATTAGTCACAAGACTCGGCAAATCTTAACACAATGACACAATGACATGAAAGCATGCAAAGAAAGAGAGGGATATGATCAAACTATCACAACCACTGAAATTAAAAAAAGACAAGCTGACACTGATGGATCGCTGAAAAACACTGACATGCTCATGCAAGCAAACTGATTCAATAAATTGCAAAGAGCCAAGCCATGCCAGTTTTATGACGTTACAGTATTGTGTTGCAATACAGGAAATGCATTCCCTTGACATTTCATAACGTGAACGTTAGTGATATTGATACAACACTGATACGCCACTGAAACGAATACGGACGCTGTTTTGGGAAGTCATTTCCTACTTCATGTTCATTAGAAAAAAGATTTATTCAAGCTCTTAACTCACCTTCCTCTGTAAAGATGCTGAGCTCACACTAGTATCAAAGTCAAACGCTCAACACGTTCTTTTTCATCCAGTTAACCGTAAGCCAGTGAAAAGAGAAATTTAACAATCACCACCTTGCAAAACAATCACACAAATACAGGGGATACAACTATGTAGAAAATAAAAAAACAACAACACAAGACTCAAACACGGTACATGTTGATGTTTTAAGGAATACTCACTTGTCAAATTCTGAATGCAAGATGAGAGAAGAGAAGCTACATGTTAAAGATTTCTCTAAAACAAACCCTCAACATTTAATCCTGAGTGATGGGTGAAGATGAAAAATACTTTCAGTTTCATTTGAAATTAAGCAAGAACACTGGGTAACACAACTTGGATACATCCCAAACCCTCCCTCTCCCCCCTACATCATCTGCTTTCCTCTTGGCCTAAAATGGAAAGCTCTGGCAATAGTTTTTTCTCTCCATCAACAAAAATGCACATTTGCTGTTACAGCAGTCCTTTCAAAACTCCTCAGTCCAATGAGCTAATCAAGCAAATGAGCAATGATGCTACAACTTTAGGGAAAAAAGGCAGTCTCAGATGCTGACTCTGAGCCACGCTGGCACTGGCACATGCAATTACGTGCCACATTTTGTAGATTTCCCCTCCTCCCACCACAATTCATTGCTAAACTAGATCACTGTGCCTGCTCTTATTTACACTCCTGGGGCAGCAGGTTTAGGAAATAATGACCACAAATTTCTAGGTCATAGAGGACAACGATTTATGGAAAGATGAGTGTTTTACATGAGCTATTTTTGAAGCAACGTGGTAATTCAAAAACCACTTATTTAAAGGATAACACTGGCAGTATTCTGTATTTGTTACCCCCCAAGCACTGCACAATTTCCTGGAACCGCTGGTCACTGTAGTTTCCAGTTAACATTACTTTAACATATGTTGATAGTGAATTTGTTGGGTGCTATTTTTAGACACAGATTTGGTGCACTAGTGAGTATTTCTGGCAGCAGGACAGTGTATGTGGGATCAACTCAAAATAAACTACAGTGAACGTCTGTTCAATTCATGGTAATGAAGGAACATGTCACCCAGTACAGCTGTGTAGCTCATTGATGTGTTCTGCACGCACACAATACTTGGTATTAAGATCAATTCATTGTTTGCTTTGTTTTTTTCATGGGATTTCTTGACAATAATACTGATTATCCTTTAAATATCTGCTCATTTCATGGTGGTTGACCTGCTTCATATGGTTTATTAACATTTAAGTGCCTTTAAACAGCAGTAAGCCATGCTCCTACACAAATCTGAAAAGCAGCATTTCTGCAGGGTTCACTAAAATAAACTTAAAGATGTAAATATCTTTATAACATACATAGAATTTGCAATCATTACCAACTAAAGTATGAATGATGCTGACACATTTAATCACTGTCTCCTTCTACTTCTGAATATTATCATTAACTAATCATTAAACACAACCTGAATGTGGACAAACAGAAAAACAGGAATGATTAAATGGACCAAAAGATTGAACAATTAAATTTTACAGAATATCAGACACCTGGAACAATGGAACTGGACATTTTCCAGGCAGTTTTGATAAAAGCACATGCAAAATGTTTTATGCTGCCAGTGCTGGAAATATTTGAGACGTTTGAAAATTGAATTTTATATTTTTTTATATCTTAAAATCAATGCTTTTTAAGACTTTTCAAGCCTGTAGACACCGTGAAAGGAACAAAAAGAGATCATAAACCTGCTTTTATGGACTTTACACTCAGCACTTTCAATAAAAAGGTAAAAAATATGTACTGACATTAAAAATAAAAGCCTGACGTGTAAGATGTCACCCAGTAAAAGGCGGTTCAAAGCCTAAACAGAGCTGTCATCATTAAAAGGTGCGCCCTGCTAACCTTAACATTAGCCCTCTTTCATTATATTGAAGTGGTCCTAGCTTGGATAAATGCTCTTCGTAAGCGGTTAACATATCACAGGACAACAAAATAACCATGGTTGTTTTAAATTATGACACTAAAGCTTTCATTCTTCATTTTCACGGTTATGTGAAATGTCACAGGCGGCCGCAGGAGCCGGTGTCCGCCCGGCGTGACTGCCGCTCCGGGCAGCGTTAGCACTAGCAAGCTAACCCCCCTTTAAGCTAGCCGTGAGCTAGCCTCGGCTAGCACAGGCTCCTGTCAGTAAATGGCTGAATATCCACTAATGTCACAAACATATTATGTTATCGGAGCTCCAGGAGTAAAACCCGGACTGAAACCCGGGCTGTCAGGCCCCGTTAACGTTACTTACTGTTGTGTTTTTTGTCTTGACGGAGTGAGACCAGGCCGGTGGACAAAACGCGTGTTTCTCCAGCCGAGAGTGACAACGGGAAGAAGGAGGAGGAGGAGGAGGCGGCGGAGGAGGAGGCAGAGGGGGGAGGAGGAGGAGGAGGAGGAGGAAGGAGCAGCGGTGATTGTGTGATCTTAGAGGATGGGGGAGGGGGGAGTAATGAATCATTAATGTTGCTGGATGCCTCATGTTAAACCTCACCTATTGTTGACACTCTGGTATAAAGGACATTCACTGCTGTTTATTACATAATTTACATATAATTGGGTCAAATTTTAATTTAAAGGAGCATTTCCTGAATTTTCAACCTTTGACCTTGCAGGACAAGCTTTTACAGCTTAAGACACAATATTTTACACTGGTGTTGTAAAATCTTAAACCTGGTAAAGCAGTGACAGACCTACAGAAGGTTATTTTATTCTCTTAAAATAGAAATTTGACTCTGAAACCACTGAAGTCTGTTGTTTTTGCTCTGCTGAATACCAAAATTTTGGATGATTAATTTTGTCAACAAACAGATGAATGAATGAATTGTTGGAGGTGAGATGTCACCTGTGTCTGTCGCTGCTGTTTCCAGAGTTAAGGTTAAAGTCTGAATTTCAGGTTTAACACATACACATGATCACACAGCTCTTCAGCTTTCTGCTCTTTAAGGGCTCCAGCCTCCATCCTCTACTTTCTTTATTTTTCTCTTTGATCTGTGTCTTCATGTAACTGAACCTATAAAATCTGAGCCTCCAAACTCTGAAGAAGCTGATTCTGAGAGCTCAACCTAACTCTAAATAAATGAATAAGGCAGTGCACAAAGTGAGCCTGTTCACATTACACTTTATGAAAATCGATTCTACACACTTGGCATCGTAGATCATAAATATTTTTTCTACACACTGACCACACACAAACCCAGCAACTAGATGGAAGCTACACCTGGAACAGAAACTATCACTGGAATGCAGCTGCACAACCATCCCTAGAATTTCAGGTTTCGTTTGGCCAAATATTAAATATTATAATTAAATACATCCACACATTTCAGTTCCATTCTCAACTACACATTACATGCACATCATAACCCAATCAAGGCTAGTGAGGCATAAAGTTTAATCAACGGCTTCAGTCTCCGTCCCCACATTACAACTACGAGATCTAACTAACTGCCTTAATCCATGAATTATTGGTGTGCATGTAAAAGTACCATTCTCTCAAAAAACTGTAGCTCACAGAGTCATGATTAAATAATTTACTTGTCAGTGTCAGTGTGTTAAGATTGAGTCAATGTCTTGCTCACAACAAACCCTCTGCTCAGAGAGAGAAAAAAGAAATATGAAATGCACTTGTTTAGGGGGCAAATAACGGAGAAATAAAAATAAAGAGTGTCGTTTTGTCTCTGTGTTCTTGAGCTAAATAGTCAGTTTGTTGGCTTTACTTTAAGTCCGATGAGCGGTTATTAAAAGGCGAAGCGGCGGCCGTCATTTTCTGCCTCCTGCCGCCGACTTTCGGCCGAGCTCCCTGGCTCTCTCAGTGGCAGACTCCACAGCGCTCATGGTCGCCGCCCTCACGCCGCCCTGCTCCAGGGTGTGAAGCCCGTAAATGGTCGTTCCACCTGGGGTGCAGACCTCAGAGCGGAGCTGAGCCGGATGCTTCCCAGAGTCACGCAACAACCTCCCAGCACCCTGTGACACATGGCAGCAACAATACATTAGAGGAACATGGGCCTTACTTTCCCATGTTCTCAGGTATAAACCATTGATAGGGACAGAAACCAGCGTAACTGATTCAGTTTGAGCGAGAATGTTGCACAGAACAGAAGGAATCTAATGGGCAATTGTCCAGGAAATTGTACGCTGACAGGCTCAGATTGTCTGACAACATTATGGATGGATTCCTACAGAGACAGAGCTTTTTATTTAAGAGTGACATGCTTTTTATTTAACTAGAAACATCACTATGTATCACTACCAGGCTGCATTTACAAGAACAGGAGAGAGTGTCCCCGGGTTACAAACTAAAACACCTTCTTTTAATCATTCGTTACAGCAAACTGTAACAAGTATTATTCAGTTTGCAGCTCTGAACAACAAACCTTTATTTTATAAAACATGTCGTCCATAATTAAACATACATGGACAGTGAGAAAGCCCAAAGACTGATTTCCAGGCTAATGAGAAAAAGACTCAGACCTGTACAAACTACTGTATGTAGTGTATGTTGTGAGCTTTTCTGGAGGTCCCCTTGTTATGCTGAGAAAAAGTTCAATAAAATATTAATTTTTAAATGTCATTTTGGCTCCACACATTAGAGAGCATAAATTATTTTTAGCAAAACTAAAGCTGATGTTGCTGCTACAGTGAAAACAAAAACACAAACACTGTAAAAACTGACCAGAACAGTCTGCGACGCGATGCTGTGAGCCAGAGCGCTCGGCATGCCCATCTTAACAGCTCCCTCTGCCAGAGCCTCAGCAAACAGATACACCTGCAGAGAAGAGTCACATGCATCCGATTATAAAAGGTGAAAAAGTCCAGTTTTTCTGCTGTTTCATAAAAATACCACATTACATTCCAGACAGGTTTGATTTGATTTCTTCTTAATTAATGTTTTGTGGTAACCTCAACAAAGTCCACTGCTACTATGTAGCATCAGCAACTTTCAAGTCTCTGCATGTCTCTTTCCCTTTAACAGTGAAAGGAGTTTAAACCAGAGGCTGGTGTGAAAACTATTAAAAATCTAAAACACTGCAGAGTCAGCTGGAATAAAACTGATCTGTGATCTGTACACAACCTATTAATTATGTATTAAATTATTAAATGACCCATTTCTGTCATTGTTTAATCACTGGCCTGGAGTGTAATCAACTGTAATGAAGTCAGTCCTGGTATAAAGCTGTTACAAAGACTTCCTGCAACATAAAACAAACCATAAAGTCCTGTGTTACTCACAAAAGCGACTCCGCTCCCGCTCAGTCCAGTATGGATGTCGATCCAGGCCTCAGGTCCCTCCTCCACCAAACCACAACGATGCAGCAAGGAGCGAAGCAGAGCTCCATCCTCCTGCTTCGCATGTGTTCCCCGTGCAAACAGCAGAGCCCCTTCCTGAACCATACAGGGAAGATTTGGCATCAGCCGGATGGCGACTGTATTCTCTGGAAGGAGCTTAGAATTCAAAAGACGAGAGAAAAGGTTGAAGATAAATCATTTCACAGAGCTGGCTTCTCCTGTTTTAAACTTATATTTAGGTTATGGCACTCACCTCCTCTACTGTTGCCAGAGTTACTCCTGCTGCCACAGACACGATGATGTGTCTGTCAGTGATGTGCTGTGAGATCTCATTGAGAACTAGAGGAACCAGGTGAGGTTTGACGGCCACAAAGACCACGTCTGAACCACACACCACCTCGACGTTGGAGTGAGTGACTGCAATCCCCAGCTCCTGAAAGCAGGTGGAGGAGGAATCACTCAGAAATACAGTGATACACACTAAAAAGACGCATCTACATTTTGCACACCACCAGATGTCACTGTGCATGCTGAGTTTAAAGTGAGGGAGCTTCACATCTTTTTCAAACAGTCCCAAAGCTTCATGAGGCTCCATCTGTCCATCACTAGGTAACTGCATTAAGTAACAACAGGTAGGAACAAACAGTGGGAGCCAAAGTTACAGGACTCTGCTGCTGTTCCAGTCAGTTCAGCCTTCAGCCTTACATGACTTGTTTCAGCAGCAGTGAACAGCTTTAACTGGACAATCTGAGTTGGAGCAGATCAGATTAGTCAATTCATTGTTTCAGGGATTGACAGAAAATTAAGTGGCAACTTGTAAAATATTAGCATTGCTGCTTTCCTCTGTTCTATACTGTTATAAAACAAACAATGTGAAGTCAACTCTTCAGTTTTAGGAAGTCATTTCACTGTTTTCTAACAGTTTACTGACAAAACAGTCAAGAAAATAACTGGCTGATTAATTTATGAAAATAAGAAGTCCTAGTTTCTGTTTCTTTTTTGGCTGTATGTATTTGGATGGTTTCTGTTAACTAATGCACACGTGTCTATCTGAGAAGATCAGCTGCTAATTTCTGTACAGGAGTTACTGATTCATACATTTTAATTATTACATTATGTGCAAACATTTTAATAAGAGAATCTCACACACACACACACACACACACACACAGTTTCCATGATCGCGACCACAGCTGCTCACTGTCCTGTGAACTGACCAGAAAACTAAAAGTACCTGAAAGCGTCCCAGGTTCCTGGAGGACGGTGCGCTCACTTTGACGTTTACAGGAAGAACATTTCCTACAGTGGAAACAACAGTTAGATCCTTAACACCTTCACTTAAAACCTCTCTGCCTGTGTTACCCAGATTTTTTTTCCCAGACTCACCTGACAAAATGCCCTTTGCGATGCCGAAGGCCATGTTCCCTGCACCAATGAAGCCGATTTTCAGCTGCGAGTCCATCTCAGGGTCCATTTTGATCTGGACAAAAGTAAAGGCAGAGGACAAATTAGAGTTTCACAATTTCCTAAAGAATAAGGTGTGACTCACATTACTTTTCTCACAGCAACAACAGAATCACACGACCAAGACTCTGTTATATATGAGAGTGCTACAAAACGATTAGTCGATTAATGATCATTCAACTCTCGAGAAAATCAAGCAAACTTCTTTTTAGTTATTTGTTGAGCCAAAAAGCCAAACCTCCACTGACCTGATGTCTTTCCTCGTCATATAGGAGAGTAAACTGAGTATCTTTAGGTTTTTGAACCATTGGTAAAGTAAAACAAACAACTTAGATACATCGTCTTGGCACTTTTCACTTTTTTCTGACGTTTTATGGACAAAATTATTCATAGATTAAATAATTTACAGAGTTAATTGATACTGAAAGTAATCACTAGCTGCAGAGAATCAATCATTTATGGTCACGATGTCTCTTTTTGTCTGCCCTGGAGAATATTTCCAGAACTAAAAAAACTCTCTCAAACAAAGCAGAGAGACACCTGCCTCATTACAACTGACATCATTTTTATCCTAATCAAATTTAAACTTTAAAAAGTAGGTCACTGTGTCACATCCATCACCCACAATGCCACAGTAGATGTCACAAAACTTCACTAAATGAAGAAAGAAATACATAAAACACATAATATTGCGACTCTTGTATTGATAACACAAGAGACCACAGGTGCCAATGCATCAACACCACACAGCGACAGAGAGATGCATTGTGGTTGTTGACTCTGTTCACATGCACAGGACAAACCTGATTACAGTGAGAAATCGGGTTAAGGCAGGAAGTCCGTCAACATGTTAAATCCCGGTTGACAGTTGGTCAGTAATCAGATTTCTCCCCCCTCCCCCCATAACTGCCCCAGCCGACTGCCCCTGCACTTTTTTTTTTTTTTTGGTTAATGCCAAGGCATATTCAGGCCAGTTAAGAGTTCAAAGATCCAGCACAAAAACCAGGTTTCTCCCTTGCTCTCATAATCTGACGATGCTTCAGAAAGCAGGGCACCTGGAAAAGCCAGTAGTAACCAGATTACTGTACAGAAAAAGAACACAGAGAACCTCTCAATAACAATTTGACAGTTGATGACTGATTTATCGTGCTGCAATCTCAAATATGTGCTAGTTCCAGCTTCTAAAATGTGAGGATTTGCTGCTCTTCTTCATTTTACAGGACTGTAAATTGAAAATCTTTTGAGTTTTTGGTGGTTGCTTGTCAAAGTCTGCAACTTGAAAGTTGCTACTTTGCCCTGAGAACTGGCAACAAATATTTTTCATTTTAAAGAGACTTAAAAAAAAAAAAAAAAATCAGCCAAGACTCAAACTTTAGACCTAAAGGTTTGGAGATAAAATATATTCAGAGATTAGTACCATGTACCAGTTTAACACAGCAGTCCTGAAATGAATTCTACCTTTATGAGTGTTAAATAATGTTCAGACCTTAATTCGGCTCTTTCAAATGATTAATTGAGCAAATGATCGGCAGATTAATCAGAAATGAAAAAGCTGTTTGTTGCAGCCTTACTATGATGGCAAATGTCATGTGTTTGGATTCTGAACTCAGACAAAACCAGGACTATTTTACACCATTTAATAAACCAGATGATTGATAATTTATTATAAAAACCTGCTCAAGTTGAATCACCTCCTTTACAACAGCTGCAGTAAAACTACATTGCAGGACTGTTGTATTAGACTGAATGAATTTGCGGTAATAAACTGGAAACTGAGAGTATTATTCACAATAAACACACAGCTGGCCACCCACTGCATGCATCTAGACAACACACGAAAGAAAAAAGAAAATCACAGCTATGGTCTAATGACAAACTACATCGCAGCCACGGTGTCACCCCTACAATTAAATCCAGGTTCTGAGTGGTATTGTCCGAGCAGGGCTGCGGCTGCGGCTGCGGCCAGTGCAGCATCGACGCGTCTCCATCCGAGTCTTCGGTCGCTTCATCGTTCCTGTCCGAGTTCACCCCGGCTCCGACCAGCGGGTGTCTGGACTCCATGATAGCGATCATTGTCTTTTCGTACCGCCACCAGCCCTGTATCTTAGTCGGGGCCGGGGAGTCCGGCTCCCTCTTGCACTTGTAGTACGCACTTTTGAGAAGTTTCCAGCGAAACTTTAACTGGTCCACGGACCTGTGGTAGCCGGCCGCTGTCATCCTCCTGTGCGCCACCTTGAAGAGTTTGTTATTCCTCACTTTCCTCCCGTCTAAACACTTCTTCATGTCCAGCTCCTTGAGGATTTCCAGAAACAGCTCCGTCTCCTTCACGTCCCAGTTCTGCTTCTTGATACCGGAGTCGTCCATTGTCGTTGTGGCAACGTTGCCTAGTTAGCTCGAGCGCGCGGCTAGCAACCGTTAGCCCAACGGCTGAATCCTCACACGGCTAGGCGGCTAATTAGCATGTCTGTCGTGGCAGGGGCAGAGCTGCGCTGTCGCTAGCTAAAACCTTTAGCTCGGTTTCACCTACAGGCGGTGAAAACCGTGCCGGTAAACCGTTAAAACCCTCTCTTTATAACCCCCCCACGATAGCTGAAAACTAGCCCCGCTGCTGGTATCTAGCTAGGGATAGCGAGAAAATAATCCAGGACAGATTAGATTAGAAATACAATGCACGTGTTTCTTGTTGACTGGACAACCATAAAGTAACACGGAGTGACATAAACACGGTGCCAGGCGGATGCCGTGAATAACACCGGCTAACGTCGGTGGTAGGATGTTTATTCACCTGATGTTTTGTCAGATTTGCAGCTGTCCGACGCTTTGTAAAACTCAAACTTGCAGTTTAAATCAAACTAACTGTCAAGCGCGTCGGATTCACCCGCAGCATCCCCGAGCCAACCAGCTGACTGTAAGTGAACTATCGGTGGGTTTGTTTTTCACCGCGACACCGCTGCACCAGGTGGGCGGCGCCTTCAGCATCCCTCACCCACGCGGTCCGTGAACCGTGCCTTTCCCCTTCAGCTGTGGTATAAATCAAACCCACCCCACGGGTGATGCCATTGGCTGAGTCCTCCTGGTTATGGGCGGAGATGCGGTGGACAAATAAAAAATTAACTGTCATTCCAATCAGCTGTGTGAGGGAGTCCCAGGATCAGCTTTTCACTCCGTGCGAACGACCATCCTGCAAAATTAAACATCAGGTACGCGTTTTAGCAGTATTTAAAAAGTGTGCATTTAATCGGGCGTGCTGAGAATGACAAGTTAATTCATTTTCAGGTATTATACTTTTATATATTACAGGAAAAAGTTCGCTTTGAATGTGTTAAAATGTAAAATGTACCTTTAATTTTGTGCACCGGAGAAGGCAGAGGCCAAACTTCTGAGCATTTTGTTTTCTTCTGCTCAAATTAATCCGGGAACAAAAACCTAAAATCTTTCTAAATTTGCCTGTTCCTCCGTGTTAAACTCATCTAGTTAGGTTTTTCGTTTTTATAATTCTGAGTAAACAAAACTTTCGGTGGAGTGTAAACGATGCCTGCATGCTTTTCAGTAGATGCAGTGTCAGGAGCGTTTGTGCTGGAGAGCAGACATGCCTGGGCAAGCCTCAGTGTGGTCTTCACTCAAACATAGGCATGAATGAATGAATGAATGAATGAATGAATGGTGCTCAGACACTACAAGCTTAAATGACACGAAAACCTCACCCCCGGATTTCTGCATATATACATTTTTAAACATTAACTAAAGCACATTTGCTCTGTTGATGTCGCCATCTAGTGACATTGTTAAATTTACTCCCTCCACTCAAAATGTGGTTTTCTTATTGTTATTTCACCTGGATGTTTGAGCTTCACTGTGCAAATGAATCCATCGACAGGAATGAATGATAGAAAAATATGAATCTACTATTCCACCAGTTTGTCTTTGCAATATTAATTGTTGTTAATCTTTTGCCAATAAAGATTGAATTGAAAAAGAAGCTTACCTTTAATTCAACATCCAGACATGGGCCGTCTCCTGATCCTCCACCACCACCGGTATCTCCTGCTGATCGTGGCTCTGGCCTGTCAGTGTCCTGCAGGCAGCGGGCTGTTTGAGTGGCTGAGGCGGACGGAGGCTCCTCCACCTGCAGCAGCGGCTCCACCTGCAGCAGCAGCTCCGGCACTTCTTGCAAAGGATGCTCAGTTTGAAATGGCCACTGTGGATGAGAAGTTCTTGGCTGAGGCAAAACAGATGGAGCTCAGTCCTCTGGACAGCTGTCACTACAGGGTAAGAGCTTAGCTTAGACAGCCCAGGCCAGAACAGCACTGTCACTGCTTTGTCTGTCACATGTGAAAACAGCGTTGTGTTCTGTCGTAGGTGGTTGCCCGGCTGAGGGCGAGCTGTGAAAGCCTCTCAGAGGAGCAGCTCGCAAAGCTTGGAGTGGTTCTGTTTAACTGCCAGGCAGAGATCGAGGGCCGCAGCACCTACGCATGTACAGACGAAATGGTAAAATTTATACTACTAAAAGGTTTTTTTTTTTTACATTAACAGTATTTTCCCTGAATGACGTCTGTGCTGATTTGATGTGATGTTTCAGTCTATAAAAGAGTGCACAGCAGACATGGACTCAGACACGTGGAACGCGTACCACATAGTGAGCAACCGAGCTCGCTCTGTTTGCTACGCGACCCGGCAGCAGCTCTTCCGGCGCAGAGCAGAGCACACGGTCAACGCTCTCATCTCCACAGCCACCAGCCAGCTGGATGCAATGAAGGACCTGAAGGTAGAGCCGGGCCTTTGGCTTCTTCAGCTCCACGCACAGTTTGTTGTCCTGGTTTCTTTGGTTCTGATCGTGGTGTTTTAAAACAGGAAGGGCAGCTGGAGTTGAGGGAGCTGACTGCAGCCTCCTTGGACAAGCTGCTGGAGGGACACAGCGCCCTGCAGGCCCAGCAGGGTAAACTGTACGAAGGCCAGGAGCATATGGAGAGCTCGCTGAAGGACAACCTGGAGCGTCTGGGTCAGGAGAAGGCTCTCATCGCCTCTGGACAGGAGCTGGTAGCTCAGCTCATTCAGGGCATTACGAAGAAAATGGGTGAGTGCTTTCAACACCACAATAGAGTATATTCAAGCTCTCAGCTGGTCTGAAATCAGATTTAATACCTGCTGCTGGTCTTCCTGTCCTTTCAGAGAATGTGAGTGAGCATCTGCAGGTCCAAGGCTCAGAGGTGCAGGACAGCCACAAGGCGATCGTCAAGGACCTCGCAGATGTCCGACACCAAGCTCAGGACATCTACCAAAAAATTGGTAATAAAAACAGATAATCACAATCTAAAGTGAAGTTTCTACATTTCTAACTTCTAATCTAGATTTTTAAATCCCTCTGTGCCTGTGGCTGATCAGACCACAGTATGTTGGAGTTTCTGCAGTACCAGGACCAGACCTCTCAGTACTACAGCGACCTGATGAACAAACTGGAGCGCATGAACAGCACGCTGGGAGTCATGCTGCACTACATCGATAACATGCAGAGTCGGATAGAGGAAAGGCTTCACATGATCCAGGGCTACCTTGGCTGGGCAGGTGAGACTTCAACACCCCAGAGGTGAAAATGTTGTGTTGTTCTTCATCATGGCTCAGTGATGGTTTCCCTCGTTGTCAGGTTTGAGTCTGACAGCCATGTGGACGTGTATTGCACACACGGGTTACTTCGTATTCTGTGCCGTCCTGCTGACGTTCCTGCGCTGTCCAGGCTTCTCTCGAGCGATGCTGCTGCTCACCGTGCCTCTTAACGCAGTGGCCGAGGTCAACCAGCAGCCAGCGCTGGATCTCACCGGCCTCAGCCTGCTGCTGCTCACTCTGTCACTGGGTACGAAGCCAAAGCTGCATACAAGGCAAGTAAAACGTCTCAGATATTCGTATGTGTCACAAATCTCTCTTTCTTTCTGCAGGTCACTGGTTTGTGAATCGGTTGCGGGCCTGTTTCCACATCAGAGGAGAGAAGCCAGCGGTCCCACTGCCGCTGACGCCATGTGAGATTGTGGAGCCGCTGAAGCAGCCGGTTTCATCCTGCAACTCATATCCACCGTCCTCTACACCACAGAAGTGAGTCTGCAGAGAAGACCACAACCTGACAGTTAATTTCCTGATAGTTCCGTTTAAAAAAAAAAAATGCCTGATATCCTGATGGAACAACACGGCAAATAAGATCAAGAGGCAGCTGAAAATTTGGTGTAGCTGTGTAGAGAAAATGAGTGAAAGTTTATTTATGGTGAAGCTCTGGTTCAAGTAATTACACGTGTCCTGATTGTGCATTTTGACGCAGATTTGCTACATTTGAACTTTTGCCATTAGTAAAATAAATTTCCTCAACTGTGCAGCTATGCAGAACAGAAGTGCTCTTACTGCTTTGAAGCTGGTTTATTTAATAGTCTGTTACCGTTTTATCCTCAGAGAAGAAAAGGACGAGCAAGATGACCTGCTGAGCCAGGACAGCTTCATATCAGGTGTGAATTAAAGTATAAATTCCGTATATTGAACCTTAACAATAAAATGTTTTAGAAATAATTCAATATGTCTCTGTATGCAGGAAACCTCGGCATATCAGCAGTGTCCCCCCCTCACAGGAAGCTGCTGTTGGAGTCCAGGTTTATGCCAATAAGTGGAACACCCAATCACTCCAGTCACTCCACTCCAAGGCCAGTTCATTCAGCGGTGAGCAAATCGGTGACAGTCACAGGAAATACAGGCCTCTTGATGAATCATGAATTATTTATATGTAGTTATGTTTTCAGGCTCTGATTGATGATATACCCCTGAGGAACCTGGGAGGTGTTTTTGATGCAGCGAATGACTCGCGTGATTTCGTGAACGACTCGAGAAGCGCAAGTCCCACCCCATCTCTAGTGAGCAACAGGTCGGTATTCGTCATTACTTTTTAAATATATATATGAATTGATTCCTCACAATAAACTGATCAGAAATGTCTTTTTCCCGTTGCAGCTCTCTGTCAGGCCGTCAGCTGTGCAATGGAATCACCAAAACAGGGAAGGCCTGTAAGAAGAGAGCCGTACTGGGACAGGAGTACTGCAGAGTCCACGAAGCGGGACTCGCCTCCTATGTTCACTCCTGAAAATCCCCATCCTCCCTGCTCACTTGATTTACTATGTTTATTTGGTAGAGGGATTTCTCCGCAAAAAACGGTCAAAGTGTTACTGTGTCTTTGTAGTTAACTTTGCTTGAAGATTTAAGTTTGCTTGAGATGCTTTGCTGACAGATTTTTTTAATGTACTTTTTTATTGTCATGTTTTTAAATGTTTAAGTTAATAAATTATTTCTTTACCCATGAATCTGTCTGGTCGTGTATTCTAAGAGAGTAGCAGCAGTAGTTTTAAAAGTTGAATTTATCTTCCTGTGAAACATGAAAACCTACAAAATTCAGCAAAAAAACATGAGAAGACTCAGCCAGTGACAGGGCCTCTTAACATTCAGGCAACAAGACTTAGGTCGTATGATTGGTATAAAACATTTATTTTGCTCAGTGCCAACACACTGAGTAAAAAAAAAACCCAACATCCAAGGCACCAGTTTAACAGCATGTACCATAATCTCCATTCTGGTCATTAAATAAAGTGAATCAGGGCCAGGTCGTTTAGATTTAAATCCCAAACCCTTCAATAATGAAGGGACTTCAGAAATACAACTTGGTACTGCTGAAAAAAGTTTAACTAGATTTGACAATTACTGAAACTAAACTGTGCCAGCACCTGGATTCCAAGATTGAAGACGTAAATTAAATGTTTAATGATTTAACACTACCATAGTGAATAAAAATTCTACATACAGGTAGTAGAATACGATGCCTATGACTACAATAGATAACAATAGAATTTAAGGTGAGCTCACTGAGTCCAAAGACATGAGTGACAGGATCAAAGTTCATTCAGTAACAGGTGTGTGCATGTACAGATGAACCACCTTGTTTTCTTCCAGCCCACTCATCATCTCCACCACCTCCACTCTTCATCTCGTCCTCCTTCAGCGCGGGTCATGGATCGACTGACTTTGTGTCGACTTGTTAAGCCGAGTTTTCACTTGCGGGCGGCGTCATAATTGGCAACAAACCAGTCGCAGGTTTCCTTTAAAGCTGTAAGTGGGAAGAAGATGCATCAGTGAAGACAAACACCATGTAAAATCACAACATATTTCTGATGGCATCCAAACAGCTACATGGATACACACATGCAGTAATTTAATAAACCGGTCCCACCTTGTTTGAAGGGTGTGAAGGTGAAGTCTGGCAGGTAGTGGCGCAGCTTTGCGTTGCTGGCCGTCTTTTTGAATTGTCCATCTGCTTTACTGGTATTGTACTACAGGTCCAAGGTCAAGGAAACCACAACAACTGTAATATTATCTCCCCATCTCTAAACCAGCTGTTACTTATAATTAATGTCTAATCTTTGCATATTGGGATTCATAACAGACTGAAATTAGCTGAAATCGTTGGTTAACTCATTCTTAAAATGCACATAATGTGCTTTGGACAATGGTTACCACCACTGTCAAGTCCTGTGCACAGAGTTCATGGAGTCATTTGACAAACTTTGCTGAGTAGAAACTGAAACAGCCAAAAATCAGGTACACAGACTAATGTATAAATAACTGATGCAGGTTAAACAGCTCAAAACACTTAATCAGTTATCTGTTAACTTGCATGATTATAAAGGATACCACGACTTCTCCTTTAAAGCCTAAGGCCTGGACCACTGCATCTGCTGCCTCTTTGATGGACACTTCGTCTTCCTCTCCAACTGTGACCGACAGACACAACACAGTAATTACACATCACATTAATCCACAAAAAACCCAGCTTCAGTATCAAAATCTTGTGTGCTACTGTGTGACGACTCACCTGAGAGAATGATGGGATCGACCTCTGGGTACTCTCGCAGGACCCACAGGAAGAGACGAGCCAAGTCCAAAGAGTAAATGAACTGTCGTCTGGGAGTGCCGGAGCCCCAGACCATCAGAGGCTTCCCCTCCTCTAACCAATAAAACAACACGCAGATGAATGTGACTTAAATGAATCCATGAACTCCTGCACCAGCCCAATACACAAGATCAATACTGGTGAGCATACTGACTTACTTTGAGCTATGTAAGCTTTGTGGATGAGGCCTGGCAGCACATGACCATCCTCAATGCTGAAGTTGTCGTGAGGACCAAACACATTAGTGGGAATCACAGCTGTGTAGCAGCGCCCATGCTGCTGGAAATACGCCCTGTGAAACACACACATAGTTTAAGCGGGGTACACACTCAAAGATAAACGAATCCCCCCTCCTGATCAAAGTCAGCAGACACCTGATTATCTGATGGTTCTAAAGATTATCTTGCCAGATTTTCCTGTGGTGTGTGGTGTGTTCAGAGTGATTCTACCCTCACTGATCTGCTGCCCTGATAAAAAAAAAACAAAAAAACATGCTCAATATTTAAGCACACTCTGTGGACTGTCACGTGGAACAGGAAGATAGCCAACCAAGAAGTGAGGCAGAGCCCCAACAAACAAGAGACATCATCGTCTGCCATGTTTCTTTACTCTAAAGTCATGTTTGACTGCGTGAGAGTTGGAGTTTTGAGAGTCGAGCCTTGTCGGTGGTAAATTTGAACAAAACTGTGAAATCTGTCATTATTTGTCGTCATGTGCTTGTTCTCTCACATTTTCTACATCAGTTAAGATTCTTAAAATCTTTTAGTGTGTGCCAGGCTGTAGCAAACACTTGGAATTCATGTGACCACACAATTAGTCAACAACTGACCGAGTTCACGTACCTGTTATGAACGTCAATCATTCTCTTTGCATAGGCGTAGCCAAAGTTTGACTCATGAGGTGGACCATTATGGATCTGGTGCAAAGACGGTAAAGGAAGTTTAGTTTAGCATTTGTACAAAACACACAGAGGGTGGCAAATGTTCAGTCTGACTCTTACCATCGTCTCATCGATAGGGTAGGTGGTTTTATCTGGAAAGATGCAGGTAGATAGGCATGACACCACCTTGACAGCGCCCACTTCATGTGCTGCCTGCAGCACGTTATCGTTGATGTAGATGTTGTTCCTCTGCAGGGAACACAACACAAGTCTACTGTCAACACACTTCCTGTTAATGCTGCACAATCCTTTCAAACACCAGTAACAGCTTATTAGCAGTGGAAGCAGAGGAGCGACTTCCTCATACCCAAAAGTCCAGGTTGTACTTCATGTTCTTGAAAAGCCCTCCGACCATAGCAGCCAGGTGGATGACGTGGGTCGGCCGATGTTTCTCAAACACCGCCCGAGTCTCCTCCATGTTCCTAAGTCACAGACAGCATGAGGAAAAAGTGTTGTAAGAATCAAATCACATGTTTACATATTAGCAGTATTGAGAATAGGTGTGACTCTCACATGAGGTTGGCATCTTTAGAGGAGAGGAATATCCATTCCTCCCCCTCCTTGGCTCCCGTCTCCTCTTTGACCACATGCTGTATGGCCCTGCCCACCAAGCCGGACCCTCCTGTCACCAGCACCCTCATTGGAGTGGTGTTACTGCCCTGACCGTTCATCTAGAAGAAGCAAGGCACAAAAATATTGGAGCATAAGAATAGTACATACAAAACAGGATTGGTGACAATCGTTCATAAAATCATTTAAAAAAAAAAAAATCACAAAAAATAAAAAGATTTAGACTGAGTTCATTGTTTAAAAAAAAAAAAAGTTGGCTTGGCAATTGATATCATTATGACAGTTTAAAAAAACAAACAGATAGCTGTTGGAATCAGGAGAGCGCTGGGGCACACCCAGCAGGATATGAGTGTTTACACGTGATAATGAAGCTTTATTTCACTAAACAAAGAATCAGTTACAGAGTTTCTGCAGTTTTCACCAAATTAAAGACTTTTAGAATCCAGTTCATTTCTTTTTTCATGCTCATACCTACAATTATTTATTAAAACGTGAATTTACTGACATCCATATCACAGTTTTATCAGTACTTCCTGTTTGTATATGACACTGATGTAACCCGGAGTATGGATTACTGAAAGTCAAAAGTTGTCTTCTATGAGTTTCTGAGCAACTTTCACCTGTAGTTATTAAAAATAACTTAAATAACAAACCTGTTTCTTCCTCTCAGGGGTCTGAAGACTTTCCAAAACCTGCAGATACCCTGAGTTAATAATACAGCTGTGATACCTCACTAACAGCAGTCTACAGGTGGATGTGATGCAGCTCCTCTCAGCTGTTTGCAGTGGTGAAAGCTCAGGTAAATGCCACGTCATAAACTAAGGTAAACAAACATTTTATTACCAAGCAAAACAAACAAGGAAGCAAGTCAAGGGAGTTGGACGACTAACTATTTCAAGCCTAACTCAAAAAACAAACTTACTGTGGCTGATTAAGTTACACCTATTTCTGGGTAATATTTAATAACGGTGTCCTTAGTTCACCTGTCACTTAATACCTGCTTGTCCTCACAGGTAACTGCTCTGTACAGATCTGTGTTGTGACATTCAAAGCCAGCCACGCAAGCTAACGTTATTAGCCAAAGTTGGTGTTAGCTAGCAAGTAACCGCCGCCACAATAATTATATTCAGCGACTGTTATATTAGTGTAACTAAAAAACAACAGTGCAGTAAAATAACGCTAACTTTGGTCAAACAAAATATGTAAAGTAGTAATTCCTCACCCGTTAGCTGTAGACTGCACGGACAGGAGGTGGAGAGGAGCCGGCGTCAAGTCAGGTAAAATATCAAGTTCCGCTTCCGGTCAAAACCTTCAAAATAAACGTTTACTGGCGAACAATTTGTTTTCATGACTAAAAAAACAACATCAAGTGTTTTAAGTATTAAAAAAACTTTATATAAATATGCATCTACACCCAAAGATGCAATTTACAGTTATTTTTCTAGGTACACGTTCCAACTTTGACGTTTATTAATAAAAATATGACTTCCGGTTAGATAATTAATACTCCTCTGTATTGTTATGTTTAAAATGGGCCATTACACTGCCCCTGCAGTACAATCAAGACTGCAGCTAACGATTAGTTTCATTATCATTAATCTGCAGATTATTCTCTCAATTTATAATCTTTTTTGTTTGTTTGTTTGTTCAATGAAATATCAGAGATTCCCTGTTAGAAATATTCAGTTTACCAACATGGAAAACAAATCAAAGCTGCACATGTTCAAATCTTATGCGCTGCTTGCTGTAAAAATAATTAAAACAATTGTCAAAACAGTATTAGATAGTTTGGTGTTAAATTCACTTAAGTAGTAGTAGAATGTGTTGATCTTGTCTTATTATTATAATTTGTCTGTATTATTGTTGTACTCCTCGGTTCATTCTTTATCACTGCCCCTTAGTGGACAGAAGGAGAAGTGCAGCTGTAAGGAGGAGTTTGTGTTTTCATTTTCACCAAACCTGAGCAGGAACCACAGGGGTCACTGAGACTTTACAAAACCACTTCAGTTTATGCTTCCTTTCTGCTGTTGACTTTTCATTGATTCAGCTGTAATGCTGTGTGAGAACTTGTTCTATATTTTTGCAGAACACACTTCTGTGTTTAAAAGTTCTTTGTTTTTTCCCCTGAATGATCCAAAAACTTCACTGTGACCAGAAGAAACAGCCCTTGTGAAAACCATTTTAACAGTGGAGTCACTTTAAAAGCCAAAAGTCTGTTTATTTTTTACTTACACAAGAAATACTTTGTATTTTAGTGATTCATTCCAATACCAAAATTACAAATCATTAATTGAATCAGAAATATTCAAACCTCTTCATTAATGAATGGCTACATCTATGAGTTCAGTGCAAAAGCAGATAGAGATACAGTCCTTTAATTAGCAAACCATCAAAGAAAATAAACCTCTCATTAAAAAGATTTTTTGGTCTTTTTTTTTCCTTTTAAATTATTGGAAGTGGCCCAGCATCTTCCTCTGCCAGTTATGTCTACTGAGGAGACGACAACCTGCCGAAGAAGAGGATGGATTTGGTCTTATTGTGCCTGATGAAGAAGAGGAAGGGGTGGTCTGCGGTGAAGTGCTCCTCCCTCAGCATACAGAACGCTACCATGCCTGCTGTGGCTGCAGCCGCCTCCGTGCCCTCCTCGTTCACCTCCACAAAGGCTTTGTGGGCCACCGTGGACAGGAAGAGTCCTCCTTCGCCGTTCATGCCGGACAGGTCAGCCTTTGCCGTGCAGAACACGTCTGTCATGCCCAGTTTTGCCAGCGGCTCGTTCAGCTCGTAGTCTTCCTCCAGCTTGAACTTTGGCAGGTGAACAAGGACTTCTGAGTGGACGTCCATGTTTTCCCTGTTGGTCCATTCGTCCAGCCTCTCCAGTGTGAGCTCATTCTCCAACTGGAACAGAACAAATACATTTTACTGCATCGGCAAACTCATATTTATCTTAGCCCTACAACAGACTGGCAACTTGTCCAGGGCGTATCCTGCCTCTCGCCCTGTGTCAGCTGGGATTGGGTCCAGAAAGATGAACCATAGTAAAACTGTTGTTTCTGGTTGTGTACCTTCAGCAGAGGGTCAGAGCCGTCTGTGGACTCTTCAGGCAACAGGATGAACATGCTGAGCTCATCATCCACATACGGCAGCTCCAGGATCTGCAGACCGTGTTCAGGGATGTAGTTGTAGGGCAGCTTCTTCATCTGGTACATCATCTGGACTTTCCTGGTCTCACTCTGACACACAAGAAACACTGACAGTTGAGGCATAATTGCTTCAGTGCAAGTCTGCAATAAGTTAAACAATGTTTTCTTTATTCAACTGTGAGCTTAGTTTTCACCTTGCTGACTTTAAAGGGCATCTCTTTGGTGTTGGCTACATCAAAGCGGCTCATCCAATTTCCCTTGAAGTAGATAGCATTGACCAGAGCCAATCTCGTCATTGCACTGACTGTTCCTGGCTTTAGAAGATCTTTTATCTTATCTGAGATGAAACAGACAATGCAACCACTCGTCACTGATTCACAGAGGACGGTCTAGAACTATTTATTACTCTTCAAGCTGCAGGAGTGATCTCTTTTATTCAAGTAAGATGTAATTTCTCACTTTCTGTTTGCTGCTCGACCCAGCTGTTGATCTCCTCTCGGCACGCCTCTGGAGCCCCCATGAAGTCGACAGCCTTCAGGTCGGCCTGGTAGTACTTCTGTGTGGCTGTGAGGAATTGCTGCAGAGAGCAGATAACGTCTTATCAGTTCAGTCTGAATCTGTGTCATCACTGATAAGTGAAAACTGAGGACTCACCGGGAGGAAGTTGGCCGTATTCTCTCCATAAAGCCGGTTGGCTATTTTCAGGATGTACGATGCAGATGGGGAGTTGATGTCAGCATTTAGCGTCTCGAAGTCTGCGTGGACGCCTTCACCCGAGCTGAATGACAGGGCCTGTGTGGAGTGTTGCAGATGAAATGACTGGGAAGTTAACTGCTTTAAAATCAAAATATCTAGTTATCAGAGTATACAGACAGACAAGTCCTCATACTTTGGTCTGGGGATGTTTTTCATGGCTTGACCCTGGCTTTTTAGGTCCAGAGAAGTGAAATCATAATGTAACAGAATACAGCAATGTTTCCAACTTCCAGTTTGCGGCAGCAGTTTGAAGAAGGTTCTCTCTTGTTTTGACAAACTGGTTTTCCAGTTTGTTGTGGCAGAACTTGACTGAAATCCCGCCAGCTGGAAGCCAGGTCTGATCAGAGTTGAACCTCACTAATGCTTCTGGCTCAGCTGGTTACAGCAGCAGATTAATGCCTATGGCTTCAGAAAGACCAAGCATTCCCAGGTGAGTGTAAAGTTGATGTGTCCACATACATCTGGACACACAGTCTTTGCATATTTCTGTATATTGTTGTTAATCATTAACCCACTGAGAAACTGCGATGAAAATGTACCCACAGAAGACAATAATCAAAGTGAAAAAATACAAAAACTGTAAGTAAATACTGCACTTCTTCAAAAGCAAACAGGTTTCATGAACTGAAACTGCAGCTCAAAGTGCTACTGCCAGTTTTGAAAGTGTTCAGCTTTTTAGCAAACAGTTCATAACTTGTTTCAGTGGGGTTTATTGAGTTCAAAGTACAGATGCCATAAAGCTTCGCCTGTCTCCAGACACACCTTTCAGTCTGTGCCTAGATACACACCTGAGCCAATGACCTGAATTTCAAAAACTGCAGGTTGACGAATGGGCTGGACGTTACACACGGATGCCAGGTGATGGAGGACGTGCATGATTTACCTGTGCCATCTGAGCAGCAGTGTCTCCTCTGGCTCCCAGGTAAACCATAGCCAGAGCTGAGCTGATGCTCAGCGGGGAGACGAAGATGTTCCCGCTGGGGTTTGCTTGGCTCAGAGTGCGGAACAGCTCCAAGGCAAAGTTTGTGTTTGAGCTGCTGATGGCGGCCATGGCTGCTGATGTACGGTTTGTCTGTAATGAGTAAATGCTGTTTTGAAATCCCACAGTCCAAAATACATTTCAGACAGATTCTAACCTAAACAGAAATAGATCTTAACTGTATTTCCCAGCTGCCAGTGTTTATATAAAACACAGCGTAACCTAAACACATTCTCTGAACTAATGCACAGAACGGACAGCACCCATCAGCACTGAGAAGGTCTACAGTTCATACTTTAAAATACACTTAAACATCGTTGTAAGATTTTAAATTTAAGGGATAACTGAACGTAAACCTTAGAGGACAAAAAGCAAACCCTACCTGTTGCTTGTGCTCCCTTTACTTTGCTGATTGAGAGGTTTAAACCAGGGCTTAACTAAAACCTTCAGACTGGGAGTGTCCCACAGTGGCTCAGTGATCTAAGATGCATACTATAAAACTGCATAATCTTCTCCACATAATTCTCTCTGTCAACCATTAAATAAACGCAGAAAGATTTAAAAAAAAAAAAAAAAATAGATTTTCAAAGTTTTGTTGCATGCAGCTTTTTGTTTTCTTTCATTATCTGCAAAACCTTCCTGTACACGATTCTTTCGTTCAGAAAAATGGAAGATAAACGTTACAAAGACGATCTTTAATTTAAATTCAAGAGTTTTATAGAGGTCAGTGGGTGTTTTAACTTTTCAACCTGGCACTTACGCAAAAGTTGTTTTGCTCCTAAACTGACTTGTTACATGTTTCTCACGTGTAAAGTCGCGTGTACATTTACATCCACCGACCCACCCGGAAATAACCGTCCAACTTTAAGACCCCCACTAGCTGCTGTGAAACAACATCATACCATGTCAGAGTGAGTGACATGACACAGTGTGTGTGTGTGTGTGTGTGTGTTTATTACAGGCCTGTTAATCACATTGATATTTACCTGCTGATTCTCGCGCAGCGACTGTAGTCCGCTCTGCTCGCTGTCACTCAGGAGGGACAGAATTAAACCGAAACTGAAAAACAGGCGGAAAATTCCAAAAATATCCGAGAAACGGGAAGCTCCCGGGACAGTGGCCGTGCTCAGATTTACAAGTTGACCACCGCGCATTTATACAATCAGACTGTGGCCTGTGGGTGGGACGCGTGACTGGGCGATAAGTCAGTGACGGGTAACAAACATCTCTTTATACTGAGCACGAGAAAATGTCACCTGTTCAGTGCTGTGAAAACGTTTGCACCACTGTTTGCACAACCTGTTGCACAGCTCCATGTGTTATCTCATGGAGTTTTATTATTGCAATTGTATGATTTAGATTTTTGCTGCACAAAGTCTGCAGAGAAAGGAGGGCAGGAGTCCAAATCCCCCACCCCTGCAGAACCCCACCCATCTGTCTCATTATGTCCAGCCACACACCAAACTCCAACATCACTATCAGTCTATCCACGCATTTAACCGTTCAATTATCATTTTATCACCCTGTATTAAAGTGTATGTTTGATAAAGGCTTTTCTCCACACTGCCAGGTCTTTAATTCCGCTTTATCAACTTTATTAACTCAGAAAAAGATATTTACTTGAGAAAACACAAGTATAAACCTTTTTTATGTTCTATGCAAATGTTTAAGAACTTCTAAGGTTTGGAAGAGATGGAAACCTCTCAATAAATGTCCAGTGTCAAATGTGTATTCTTCTCTTTATGTCATTTAACTCCTTCAAATTTCCATGAATATTACATATAGGTCATGGTCTTGATATCCACCACCTGTTGCTTTGAACTAATTAGAAAAGTTAACGTTAAAATTTGAGCAATTTCTGTCTCAGTATTTTAATATTTTCCTGTTGTTTCTGGCGCTGCAGATTTGAAAATTTACTGACTAGAAGTTTTGGTTAGTGTGTGACAGTTGTTTCTTTTCACTGAGATTTTAAACAATGAATGAACCTTTGCACACAGGATTACACTGTAAGCTTGTGGGGTAGAAAGGTGTGTCTGTGTGATTTACTGCACTGAGATTATATCCTGTCTCCACCCGTCACAGACAGTTACAGTATAGCCTTAGCAACCGCTGAAACATGATAAATATTTCTGATTCACTGCGACCTCTGACCACCAGTCCTCCCTGTTGCATAACCACCGTCCTATAGCCTCTCCCACTATAGAAGCTCTCCTTCCCTTACACCTGAATTTGTAACACTTTATCATGTGACACTGTGATACCTGAGTTTCAACACCACTTTCAAAGCAATAATTTTCAGTACCATAACTCTATTTTAGTTTAACTACTTACATTAAATACGAATAATTAAAATATCTTGGAGACATAAATGCGGTCTTAAGGTTCCTGTTCTAATAGAATTATAAATCTAATAATATGTGAATAAACTGAAGAATCCGGTGCTCATTTTCAACCTCTACACCAACTTTACATTACTTTCTTTATTTCACACAGAAAGAGAAAACCATGCAAATAAGTTTAACTCCTGACAAAAATGAGCAAACAAACTCCAGGAGACTTTTATATTTGTAATTAGACCCCAAAAAAAAAAAAAAAAAAAAAGCCAAATGACACTGGAGTGGAGCAAATATATTTCCTGAGCGACAAAAGACACTTCAAAGACAATTTTTGTGCCTTTAATGTTTATTTGTGGGGCCCTCTGTGCCGGAACAAACCCTGAAGTTTTAACATGTCTACCACTAGAGGGAGCCAGAGGGATGTGGCACTACATCCTTCCATCAAGTTTACAATTGACTGAACTTTATGCATCTGAATATTATAAAACTATCAGTGCATTATCCCATATGACCACAGAAAGCATCAAACAATTCAGAAATAGTTTGTCTGACTGTGTGTCTATGTGAGTTTTAGCACAGTGTATATGAAGGTTGTTCGAAGACGTAAAAGTTTGATATCTCTTTGTGAGGTGAATTAGACATAAATAGTTTCTACACAGAGAGGGACTTTAACTAACTGCAGTCATGCTAAATTATTATTTTTATATTGTTCTTTTGCCTGTTTTTTTTTGTCTTTGTACATCTATAAATATCTGTCAGGTATCTTTTTCACTCGCGTAAACATCCTTATATTATCTCACCACTGGTTGTACCTTGTTAGCATGACGCTGAAATTGGCTGCAGCACAGAAATGTCCACTGCATGAGATTAAACAGTCTGTCAGATGTTTTGGGGCCTCCGCTGCAATGCCCCCGACCCCTAAAGGCTCCCCACCCTGTAACACCCCTCTGACTGCCTCAGTCCCTCCCCCTCTCTGAGATGTTCTGTTCTTGCAGTTGACATTGGCATTTCCATTAGCAGCAGCATCTTTGTGTCCTGTCAACATGGTCCATCATCACAAGGCTCTGATGTGTTTGCATGCTCACCAGCCATGTCGTCCATGAGGGGGGAAACGGATCATGGCAACAGGGTTAGCCTTGAGGCAGGTGAAGGCAATGTCAGTCCTCACGTGAAAAGATGCATGTGCAGCTAATGCAGCAGCAGCAGGCAAGTTACTCAGGCTACCTAGTTTCTTCAGATAGCAAAAACTGTGGCATCAAGATGTCGTATGGAGCCACTAGACATGCACACAGGGCCATGGTTGATTTCTATCACTGATATATTAATATTTGCTTGATGATTTTTCAAGATAAAATTACACCTATGCATCTGTTAGAAGTTAAATTCAAGTTCTGAGAATTAGATTGAAGTTTATCCAGATGACGTACTCTACATTTGGAATGACAGAACCAATGATAGAACATTTCTTGTTGAATTAACTTGACCGGTAAGTTTTACCTACCTTATGATATATATTCACACAGACAATTAAAGGGGCCATTTATAAGTGTTACAATGCTAGAGGTTATAATACGCTCTCTGAGCAGCGCTGCTTCTTCAGGGCCGTCTGGACGCTACAGTGAGTCGGGGCTAGCTGGTTAGCATGCTAACTTCAGTATAGTGACAGAACTAGAAGCAAAACAGGAATGAAGTTTGATGTTGAACTTGCAACGTTTCTTCTAGACTGCTAAGTTAACAACTGTTGATGCTAACATTGGCTATGTAGCGATAGCAAAACTTATGTATAGCAACTTCAAATCTAATCCTTAATGGAGCACTGCAGTGATTTTATAGCATTTCCATAAAAGGGGCAGACTTGTGATTGAGCAGTGCTGTTGTTTTTTTCAATGTCAATGTTTTAAAAATAAAGGAAAGGCTGTGGTTATGGTTTAAAAAAGGCAAACAGCACTATATGGCCATCACCCTGATTCCCCCAGCCTTATTTTTTTTATATAAATCCTAAGAATATCTCCTATATTGAATTTTGTTGGTGCAGTGACCCAGTGACTTTAAAGTGACCTAGAATTTGATGGTGGCACACTTCAATATGTTCAATATGTTACACTTGACAGGAGCAGAGAGGGCCTGTTGGCAGAGAACCTGACCTTTCATAAATCTCACCTTTGTTATTCTGACTTATTTACGAGTGTGAGATGAAAGCGTACCAGTGGGGGGGGGGTATTTCACATTGTTTAACTTATTTTACCTCCGTCCTTCAGCAGGCACATGGAGGACACTCTAATGCTCCAGACCTACAGTTAAACGGTTAAACTCACAGGGATCACGGCTTAAATGATCTGATTCTCCCGGAGCACAAATTACAAAACAAATAGATGCCTGTATCCCCTAAATCCTGCCTGCTGGGCTGCAGCAGCCGTGACCCTGGAGGCTACAGCAGGGAAAACAGTAGTCTGAATAAGGCGGGGTCGTGGAAAAAATGTAAGACAGAGACTCTCAGTGCTCGCGTAGCTGCAGCCGCACACTTGTTTTGCCACAGTAGGAAGTTGTTTTCAGTGAAAAGCTGTAAAATCCTGTACTGGCCAGCACCAAACGACACAGTTCATAACTATCTGATGAATATGGTGGAGAATTTAGCAGCTAAAGAGACAGATATTTCCCTCAGGAGATGGTAGAGACCAAAAATAGAGCTAAGTGGTAATAAACACAGCTTCAAACGAATGACAATGTTGTTCGGTCACTGCTGGATGTGAAAATTGGCAACTGTTTGCGAACACGTTCACTGTATCAACTTCAAAGGTGATAATATATCAGTGTTGTGTTCACAGCTTGTTTCTGCTGCCCCCAAGTGGCCAAAAAATCAACTGTTGCAGGTTTAAGTATGAGGCTAGAGGCAGGATGTGCGTAACATAAAGACTGTTTTAGACATTTTATTCTGTTTATTCATTTTTCTCACCCTAGAAAAGAAAGGAAATAAGAGCAATTTCCAAAATATTGAACTACACCTTAAAAAGTTGCTACATGTAAGTTTTTACTATCGCTACATAGCTAACATTAGCATTAACAGCTGTTTACTTTCTAGTCTAGAAGAAATTTTGTGAGTTCGGCATCAATCTTCCTTCTTTTAATTGCCAAGAGTCAATGTTAATTCATGTTTTGCTTCTTCTCTTGTTTGCCACTGAACATGGTTTCTTGCCAGGTAATAAAGGGCGTTGGCCATTAGCTTCAGCCATTGTTGCATTTATAAGAGGTTGGAATAGCAGTTGACTGTTTATACATCCAGTAGATATTGAGCAAAATAAGCATTTATTTGGTGTTGTGTTGTGTCCACTTCATGAATGCAAGTCCAGTATTCACTCTCCTTGTAGTTCTGCTTTGGTTGCCATCGCCTGGCATTAACTGCTACCTGCTCCACTTTCTTCAGCAGCTAATCACTGATGTTATCTGTCTGTTATTTGGTGTTACCAGGTGGTGTACGGTGGGTTTATCAGAGGTTGTTGCTGCTGGAGCTCAGCAGAGTTGGGTGAAAATTCCCTGTTGGTTCATCACACATCAATCTGTTGACGTGTGCAGCTCTGAAGGTGAAATGTTCATGCATGACAGGTTAGCGAGTGCAAGTCTGTATCTGCATGTACAAAATGTGTGCTGGTGTGTCTATATCTGACTAAATACATGCTGAACACACACGGTACCATGGTGAATAGTTCATGACATATCACTGACACCATCTTTAGCTGCATGTTCACAATACTGACCTCATCTTAAATGCATGACTCTAGGGTTAATACTCCTCTCAGATGCAATCAAATAAGGTGTTATGTATTTGATACTGATTCTGGAGCAATTTAGCTGCCCAGTCTGAACCAACAGAGGGTGAACACTGTGTACCAGCTCTTTCTGTGTTTGCTCAGATTTCTGCAGCTATTTTGTGAAAGCACTCACACATTCCTCCAAGAGCTTGTTTGTAATTACACGCGATTACATGTGATGTTGCAGCTACAGAATATATACTTTAGATGGTAACTTCTACTATCGTGAATCTGTGCCAACACGATACAGTTGTATAATATCTGCAGAGGATCACACAGCAAAGCACAAAGTGGTCCAAGAACACAGTGAACACTTGTGCATGTGTGCAGAATGAGTCTGTGATTCGCTGACGCAAAGTTTAGCTTCATTTTCAGTTCAGCTACAGATACAGCGTATATTAAAAGTACTGCACGTTCTATGTTATAGAGCAGAGTTCTCAATCTTTCCAGTCCCATTGACTGCTGCTTTAAGTCTGCTATAATGAAATAATGGACAAGAATGAAGCAAAGCAAAATATACAACTAGAACTTAATACAAGAAATAAAGGAGGCTGTGTTCACAAACAGAAAGTTGTTGTCTATAGAGTTTGTCTATAGCCAGTTTAACCCACTGTTAGCTTTCCATTCACAGTGAATTTACTGATAATTTTGCATGTTAAGTGTCAGTATTGTTGCTATGGTTACCTGCAATATACAGTACTATTTTTCATGACCACTTCCCAGCTAATCAAAAAAGTTGTATCTTGCCATTGTTAGAAATATTTTGTGTTCTATCTAGAGAATTAGATGCAGCTTCTAAGAGATTCAATATTTGTTAATTAACATATATATGAATTGCAAATATTTAAACACATCTGTTTTGACACTTACATTATTTACTAATCTTAATCAAAGTGCATAGTGAGTGCTAGTTCGGCATGTTAGGCTGTTTGAGGTGTCAGGAGAGGAGGTGCTCTCAGAGGAGATGAGTCTTCAAGAGATTCTTGAAGATAGAAAGAGAAGCTCCTGCTCAGAGTATTTGGAAGCTTGTTCCACCACCAGGGAACCATGAACAGGAACAGTCTGGACTGTGAGTGCCCTGTGTGCGGGGATGGCAGTGCTAGACGACAATCCTTTGAGGGACGCAGAGGCCGAGAAGGAGCATAAGTCTGTATGACTGAATTCAAGTAGATGGTGCAGACCCAGAAGTCGCTCTGTTGCTCCGTAAACTGCATATTGCATCATCTAATTTATTAAATGTGGTTGCATTTCTCTAGTATATATAACCTTTCAGCAGCATGAGTGCATGACTGCACACTGACATTCGTGTGTTTTTTGGAGGAACAACTGTCTGTAAAACGCGTCTGATCACCAGCTGGAGCTCCTGGTTTCCCAGTCTATTTATTTACCTCTCCATCATCACTGGTCTGTAACTGGGCAGCAGAACCATAAATGTGCTGCAGATTTCTAGACATGAGATCATGACCATCCTCCACGAATGTACTCCAGTTCAAGGCAAACACGGGTGCCCTCAGTCCTGTCAGTTGAGGGGAAGAAGCCTCCGCAGCCGACCGCTGTGGTCAGCTGGCATGCCAGTCTCATTGTGTGCCCACACAGCTGTGACCTTCTCAGGGATCATCAAGGAATCTACCCCCCTGATTGAGATTCCAGGTAAGATTAAGCACAGCCTCTGGAAATCTGTGTCAAGTGTACAGTGTATCACCCGTCACCCCTCAAAAGTGTGCCTCTTTTGTTTTTCAGGTCATGTGCAGTCAGCACCTGAAAGATTTACACTTCAGTGGCCCTCGCAGAAACCGTGATATGATATGTATTTAAAACTCCACCGCAACCATACCAGATGCTTTACAGAGCATATTAGGCTGAAAATACCTCGCAGTAAACGCAGCTCTTAAAACTGACCTGACTGTACGCTGCATGTCACTCAGTGACTCTGTTTCATGACTTCCTGTCAGGAAAACTGTGCTACGTGACTCTGCCATGCTCTGTACTGTAGGACTGCGGCATTTTTAATGGGATTTTTTAATGCACTTTTTATAGATCCTATAGATATGATGGTCTTTTATCCCACATATGTATTGTAGATGTGTTTCTCTCTAGTTATGGTCCTAACAGACAAGTTTTTTGTATTTATTATTGTGTAAAAACATTTTGGAAAGTAAGAAAAATGAATTAATAGGATTAGCTCAAAGATAGTTATGTTTCATTCTTCAAGTGTTTTTGACATTAATTTTTCAACTTTGATCCACATGAATAAATACTTTTTTATATGGCGTAGACTACTGTTGATACATCGTCCATTTATCATGTCACCTGACGTCTTTATTAAGTGTTTTTGTTTTTCTTTTTTGCCAAAACAGTATGTAATGGATTTTTTTTTACTGTGTGTATAAATAACTAACAGTTTTTTGTGGTTGTGTTGTAAAAGCTGACATGCTGGTTCTTGAAGACCAGACTGAGTTGGGGAAATGACAGGTGCTGGTGGTCAGGTCAGGCAGCAGCTGTCTGTGTAACTGTGTTATCACTTGCTTGCTTTTTTTTAATTAGTCTGATCAAGATCCTGGTATTCACAGATACAGACTTCACCTCTGCTCCAGTTGCTTTTCAGGTCTGAATAGTAGCGTCTGGAACATTTTATCTTATCTCACTGTGAGTAATGGGGCTGTGCGTGGAAGCTGCAGCTGCAACTCATGCTATTGGCATTTGTTATGTACAAAAAGGTGACGATATTGCTTGCTATAAAATGCTTTGAAAACACACAGGACATACACAAAGCATGACAGTACTCTGTGTTGTCATATTTCCTGTGACAAACACTACTATTGTCCCAAGATAATCTAATTGAGCGTGAGCTAAATATAGCACAGTGGAACACAAACATTTGGCCCGGGGCGACGCTCTCGGACCGATGTAAAGTACTGTTAAACCCTACAGCAACAGACACCAGTGTGGCCAATTAGCACAGAGTGAGAAGGTAGAAGGGACAGGAGGGCGACAGGGGGATTCGGTGTCAAGACCGAAGTATAAAGACTGAGCTGACTAATGGGAAGGTCAGGAGAATAACAGATGATGGTGATAAATACAACAGATGATAATGAGACAATCTGGTGAAAGACCGGTGTTGAAAAGTCTAATTTCAAAATGTTTGGTGAGATCAGATAGTTTAAGTGAGTTAATCAGCTAAATAATTAGCTACATTCTTTCTGTACTGTTTATGATCTGACAGATTAAGGTTTGGTTAGGTTTAGAAAAGGATCATGTTTTGGGGTAAAATTAGTGTTTTGTTAAGGTCAGGAGACCTTCTTCATCATGGCTACTGTACTAACCATTTAATTCAAGTTCAAAATAGTGATGTTTCTGGTTAAACAAAAAGGATCTTACTCTTCAACGAAAAGCTCTATCTGTGTAGGAATCCTCTCCATAATGTTGTCAGACACTTAAAACAATCTGAGACTCTCCGCAGCAAAAACAAGCACTTTAGTGGATGTACTTTGATTATATTGCTGCAGCTGTTCGTGGTTGCCAGGTACAGGATTCTTTTCAATACTGCACCGATTCCAAAGATTTCAATCATTCACACCCAAAAATATGGGAGAATAAGGGCCATGTTAAAAAACACAAGAGTTCAGGGTCAGGTAATGGTTACATCCATGTTCAAAAGGAACCAACACTACAGTTTTCAATTAAAAATATGCAGTTTCACATCATTTTTGGAGCATTATTATTATCATATCAGTGTAGAGCAGATAGACAAACAATACCCAGAAAGCTAAAGACAAAATGTGCTGAAGAAATTTAACTTTAATTATTAGATCTGAGAAACGTCATTTAGTTAGTCTAAATCCCTCCACAGTGATTTACATTAATTCAAGTTATGTGGTACCCAAAATAGCTTGGGTACAGGCCCTAAACCTTATATTGGTAAGGGAAACCCTGCAATGTAACACAATGATAATAAAACATGTTTAAAATGTAAAAAACATTTTGAAGAAGGGAGTGGGAAAGCATGACTGTTATAATGTACAGATTATTGTTAAGAAATTGCTTTATTTTTATTTTCCCTTCTTCCGTTTCTTTTCTTTAATATACTTGATGCTGCTATTTTTGTTTACGCAACGGTTAAACAAAAAAGTAAACACCAAAACAAAGCAGACATTTTTAAAAACCCTAATCTGTATTTTTGCTCCCTCCTCATTTCAGCCCGCTGTATCTCTCTCCCTCTCTCAGTCTATCATCCCTCCTCTCGCAGAGACACATGGCACTCTGGCATTCCACTCGTTCCATTATAACAAGCCACATTCCCTGGAACACTTCCTCTGCTCTGTCCCTGTTTGTGGTCCCTGGGTCCCAGAGCAGACAACCCCCTCTTCACCCCCTCACCTCCCCCCTCCTATACCACACACCCTCTCTTTCCCTCACCCCCCACCCCACCCTCCTCTGGTGCTTATCCCTGGACGTCTGTGGCTCCCACAGCAGAGAGCCACAAGCAGCCAGAGCTTCCCATTGAGCTGTCTCTCCTGACCTGTCTCTCTCTCTCGTCACTCACACTGGATCAATCAGCCCTAGCTGCCTGGTGTGTGTAGGGAGGAAGAAAGCACCCAGCACCAGGACCTAAAAACAAACAAACAAACAAACACACAAAAAAAAACGGGACGAGGAGAGGAAACCTGGAGAGACGAGCTCCATCACACCCATGAGAGACATGGGGGGAAAGGAGAAGAAGATTTTGGTGATTGCAAACGTCCCAAACTACCAAGGGTGAGTTTTCTGGGGGGGAGAGGGTTCTGGTTAAATCCAAAAAAATCTAGCATCTATAAAATATTTTCCCACTCTGACACATTTTCACTGTCCCATATTGGAACAGTATGAAGACATTTTGACCTGCTTACATTTGTGTTATTCTTCAGAAATGCAAAGCAATTTTAAACCTGCATAATGACCGTGTTTTAAATTCTGACACCTCTGCTCCTGTGGTATCACTTACATGCAGTGCAAGGTGCCACTTGTCAAGTTACCCGGCACACTGGTTAATTTAGTGCACATTTACTCTTTGACCAGGTTTGAAATAATATTTGACAAAAAACTTTTTCCTCGTGTGTATTTTAAATATGTTAAATTTAAAGAAAAAAAACAAAACAACCTTTTAAACATTTAGTTTTGTACGGTTATTTTAAAACAACCCAAGAGGGACCTCTTTTGTCTCTAATCCAGAGCTGATTCATGCATAATTCTGGTGCAAAACAAAATGCGACTCCATCTGCTGTGGACTAAAATAAGGGCTCTGCTTTGTTCTTGGCGAAACGGAAAAGTACATTGGGTAGAAGTTCTACAGTTACACTCTTCTGCCGAGGTTGCTGAGTTGTTGTCAGAGTGAAGGATTGGAGGGGCTGCAGGGCACTGAATATGTGTGGCACAAATGGGTGTGTATACATGTGCATACTATACAGCATGTGTCTGTACGTTTATGTGAGTAATAGTGGTGTGTTTGTGCGAGTGCAGTGTAATGACTGAAGTCTGTGCATTTTCTGAGAAACCTGCAGGGAGTTACTGCACTCATCTGCACTCTGTGTGTATGTGTCTGTTATTTATTTATGTGTGTGTGCATTGTATACAGCACTTACAGCAGAATTTCAGGGTCGCCCGGGTTCGGTAACAGTTTGGCTCTGTCCACAGAGAACATCCCCCGCTCCAACTATTTGCATTGGACACTCCAGAGAGCAATGGCGATGATACGTTGATCATGACTTGGCTTTAGCCGCGGTGAAAGCTGCAGTTGAGCTGGCAAGGCTGGAAAGGGGAGAATGTGGAGTTTAGACAGAGAAAAATAAACCTGTTGATCACTTGATATTATCGTGTCGGGCAGTCAACATGTCTAATTTGAAGCCAATTAATTTGAAGAGTGGCTGCAGTCACTTGAGTATCCGCACTAATGAAGGAGAGTGGGCTGTTCAGGATTTTCTCTTCTTTCTGGTGGATGAGTCTGCAGCTGAAGGAGAGGGAATTTAAAGATCGACTTTTCATATACATATTTAAACGTTATCTTTATTTGCCTGAGGTGAGATAAAGGACAGATTTGGCTGGATGATAACGTCCTGTACTATTCTATTCTCCTCTCCATACACACACACAGACACCTCCCCCACATTCCTATGGTTTATAGGCTTTGACGGCTGTTTCCATGCGACTAGTAAACCAGGACAGTAGAGACCCCTGAGAGAGAGAGAGAGAGAGAGAGAGAGAGAGAGAGAGAGAGAGAGAGAGATAGCAACCAGGGGTGAAGACTGTCCGTTCGAGGCCACCCCTCCTACTCAGGCCGTCTGGGACTAGATCCTCTGTCCTGGCCTCTAATCTACCCTGTTGCTGTTTCTGTACAATGCTCACATGTAACAAACAAACCCTGGCAAAGCTAGGCCTTGGATTACTTATGCACTTTTACATAAGTATGTACAACATACATGGATGCGTGCACACAACATAAGGAAACAGCAGACTCCTCGTCTCCCCCCAACACTTAGTGTTATCTTAGCTGAGAGTGACTACAACGTCTGTTTACCTAGCAGCGGGTACACAAAGCAGAAGCTGAGATACTTTGTAGATTTTAATTTCAGAATGTGCCACATGAAATGTTAATTGGGCAGAACTAGTCCACCCTGACTCATTGTGCAATATTTAAGTATGGCTTGTTATCTTACACCAGGTCAGATAAGGACTGAGAAGCCCACTGCTGTGTCAGATAAAAGTTATTATTTATAGTCCATTTTAAATGCAGGGATACTTGCTTCTTCAAATATGAAATCTTGGGATTATTTCATACTAATTACATCATTTTACATCAAAAATACTCCTTCCAACAAACCCAGACCTCTCTTCTTTTCATGTTTTATCACACTGTAAAGATAGTTACCAACACAAACGAGACTCATCTGTGAAAGCAACACTCTCGCTGCCGACAGCTGTTGATGATCAAGGAATAGCGCAATTACATCAGATAACTACTCACTAAACCACATTTTCTATTTCTACATGTGTTAAATACACAAGACACAGTGTGTAAATGCCCAAGATTAGGAGCTGTTTGAAGTTAGCGTTCGTGGTGCGAGGCTAGCCGTATCCCCCTGCTTCCAGTCTTTGAGCTAAGCTAGGCTAAAAACATCCCAGACCCATCTTTGTGCAGAATGCACTGAGATTAAACTGATTTCTTGAACGTTTTCTGTTCTGTCGTGTTTGTGTAAACTAAACTAAACTTTTTTTTGTTGTTTTGTTGTTTTATTTTAGCAAAACATTCACTCCTCTTGAGTCTAATTGCTAAAATTGTGTTGGTGACAGTTACTCTAATATGACAAAATGCAAACTCCCCCTTAGATTAGACTCTTTATGTAACACAGAGGGTGTTTTTTTTTAAAACCGTTGGTCAGGTTACAAAGTGAGGACACATTTATTTAGGGTTTACTACACCCTTTATTACTCCAGCGCCATTTTGCATCCCTGTAACCACCTGAGAGGACATGAAAGAGAGTGACACAGGGCAGTGTTGTATTGTCACCTGTTGCTACTGTCTTTCATTGTGTCTCTGTTTTTAACACTCTCCACTGTCCCCAGCTTGTACCTCGAACAATTACCCTGTCACTATAAACCCACAGCTATGTATAGACTTTGATACAGCATTTGGCCACAATCCTGAACACAGAGAAATAATTTTAACACCAAAAACATCTCGATGGTGTCTCCTCCTATTAGCATTACTGCCATAATCACCACTTATCATGCATTGATTTTATTCTGCTAGAGACTCAGTGAACAGAGCAGGCGGGCAGGTTTGCGATGTTCTCTCTCGTCAGGTGCTCTTGTGGAACATTTGGCATTTTAGTGGGGGATCTGAACGATGCCGACCCTCCTTCTCTTTTTTCTCTTGCTCTTTATTCATCTAAACATACACTCAAAGACTCACAGAGCCCTCCGGAGTCTTCATGATTCATTGCTACTTTAAGAGTTATGAGACACACGCAGTTCTTCCTATCGGTTACATGGAAGGATTACCATGGAGAAGACAGATAGGAACCCCCCCTGCCGTTTTATAGAGGGGGATTACCAAGGGCCGCCAAGCAAAGTAAACATACACAAACTACAGCATTGCTTGGACGGTGACACACTCGCCTCCAGCACGCATGCACCCATAAAGCACAGCCACATACCATACACAATACCCTTATGTAACGGGTGGTTAAAGCAACAACTGCAATGAGTCAAAGCGACCACAATGGAAAGCAATCTGCTCAGCTTTAATTCCCGTCTGCCTGGCAACAAGCATTGTGACAGCTCCTGCCTTTTAATGGTTTTTCACCGATGGAGGTTTTCCATTTCTGGTGATGGCGTGCCCCTCGACCCTCGCCCTGTGCTGCAGAGCGCCCAAAATAAAGCCCTTTAAAGTGACTGACCCAGGGTCAGCCAGTCTCCCAGGAGCATCAGGGCTCGACACCGTCAAAACAGGCATGGGGGGGTTCTTGAAAGGCGCTCTTGAAAACACCAAATTTAAAGGAGGAGGCTGGGTGGTGGTCAGGTCAGACAACTGTCGTGTCTCACAGTGAGTGATGGAAGAAGTACTCAGCTCCTTTACTTTAAAAAGAATTTACTTAGAAAACTTTAAAGAGAACATGTATTCGTCAAGAGTGCTCTCATTAATGTGCCTGCATCTGTAGTGAAAACACTGGGGAGGTTTCATTGCATTTAAAGTTGTTGGAAGACGACATGCTCCTCAACATGTGGTGAAAGTTCATGTCATATACACTGATGGGAGAGAGTAAAATCTGTAAAATGAACAGATTTCAGATACATGTAGTGGAGTAAAAAGTACTGTAATTACTGCTATAATGTTGTGGGGCAACAATATAAACTCCTCCAAAACATAAATATTCCCATTAAGTATCTGCTGCATAGTACTCTTAACCTCTGCTTGTAGTTGTCTGACTAAACTTACACTCACTCACTTACAGATGCACACTTTATAAATAACTGCACTTCATGCCAAATTGGTTTGGATAAGGGCATCAGCTGTATGTCCCAGTTATACAGAATACCGTATCGTTGATGCAAAGTGCCACAGAGATGTAACTTTTCTTAACAAATTCAAACCACATTTCCAGACATTATGTTGTGAAATTATCCCATCATGACTGCAGTAATTCATATCAACATCCACCCTGTGCTATGCATTTTGCTGCCTTTTAATTAACAGTGTAATTAGTTGTGTTAATAAAACTTCACAGTTAATGCATCCGCAGATTAAACCGAGTAAACACCAAGTAAAAACCAATTATAGAGTTTGAAGTTCTGCCAACTGTAAATAAATCACCAAATGTAAAAAGGCCAACATAAGGAGCAGTGACAGGTGCATCGCTGGACACTCTTTTGGTTTTAGCACCGGAGTTGAAATCCTACCCTGAGAACGCCCCTGATGCTGCATGAAGAACAGCCCTGGCTGCTACATACAGTCGGCATCAGAGGCTCATGCACCGTGCTGAAACTACAGCCATTCTCTGACCTCTGTAATTGTCAAGCAAAGGCAGGACATTTACACTCTGGAGGTATAAATATCCCCAGTGATCTTCCATGACTCCCCCAGAGGCTCAACAGGTAGAGCGCAGCAGAAAGCCAGCTGTCACCAGCAGGCGTCAGGGCGGATTTCTCCACCACATCATCAGTCATCCCATTTGGATCTGAGATACTGGCTGCTCACTGGAGGGTTGGATCAAAGCATAGGGAGTGTTCTGCTATTTCAACAGTGCAGTTTAGAGTTGGGCAACAGATTACACAAGAGACTTAGCTATACTGTTTATAACAAGGTAGTCATTCCTTTGATATCAGTGGCTGCATTAAGCAAGTGAAAGCAATGTTGCAAATCAGTGAAGACTTAATTTCATTATCAGATTTATAGACTTTAAGATGTTTAGAAGATTTATAGCATTACATTGTTTATGTTGCTGCAGCTAAAGGTTATTTTCAGAATCAATTAACCTGCAAATTATTTTCTTGATTAAACATTTATGTCTATAAAAGTCAGAAAATAGTGAAAACTGCCCATCACAGCTTCATAAAGTTTATGCTTTCAAATTGCTTTTATTTGTCCAACCAACAGTCCACAAACACTAATATACTCAGTTTACTGTCACACAGGACAAAGAAATGAGCAAATCTTTATAATTGTGAGGCTGGAGCTTGGCAATTTTTGGCACTTGTTTGCTTGAAAAATTTCACTCCACTTCCAACTGCAGTAAAAAATTACCCACACCCTAATCAATACTAGATTAAGAAATCAATCAGTTAATAGTTATGTCTATAAAATGTCAGGAAAATGTTTAAAATGTCATGCTTTTCTCAAATTTCTTGTTTTGCCTGACAGTTAAAAACCAAAAGATATTAAATTTACAAACATTTTAACCAAAAAAAAAAGCAACAAATTCTCACATTTCAGAGGCTGGAAGTCAAAACTGTTTGGAAATTATGTGACACAAAAGATTACTCAAGTGTCATAATTTATTTCTGTTGATTAACTAATTGCTTTGACTAATCAGCAGTATCTATCTAACAGTAGATACGAACACCTGTTGTATATCTTAAAGGTTAAAGGTTAATAAAAACCTTGTTGTAATTTCAGGTCAGACAAGAAGACTCTGTGTAACGAGTCTGTTTCTGCTAAGAATGGAAAATTCTTGTCATCAGCGGTACCACCGCCGATACCCATGTCCCCCATCGTTGAGAAGATGGAGGGGCTGAAGGCGATCCGTAACCGCAGCAACAGCCTTCGTCTGGGTCGACTGGCCTTCTACCGGCACCTGGAGAAGGTGGAGACCATGCGCTGTTTCTGGGAGCTCAAACACGTGGAGCTGGAGGGAAGAAACCACCAGGTAACACACACTGCTGTTATTCTCCTCTCTGTTACGAGTGAGTCAGCATGAGACTGACTCTGTGTTTGTGACAGTGTTGTGCCCCCTGATGGCAGCACCACCATATGCATGACCTAAACTACAATCAGCAGAGAACTGAAATAACCTACAGCAAACACTATTCTGGTTCTCAGCACCTGTTGGCAAACGCAACAAGCCCTGACAGGTGAAATGCAACAAGCTCACTAGAGGGAGCTGCAGATCTTTAAATGCTTCTTTGAACCTCCTCAACTCAGAGACTGTCTCACACACACATGAAACCACAGACTGAATGAATGTCTGGCATTTGGTCAAGGACACACACACACACACACACACACACACACCACACACACACACACACACACACACACAGGTCTAGCTGCCACAAGATGGCGCCCTGGGCCACTTTGAATAAAGAGTGCAGAGCCTCTGAATATACGAGCCACTGTTAGTGTCAGTTACAAACAACAGACCATGTTAGATGTTAATTTCAAGCACAAAGAAACAATTTAATGAAACAACCCTGCAGCCATGGTTCATTTTAATGTTGAGACATTTATAATTTTTTATTCATTATAAGTGCTTATACAGTAGCACTGGCACTTGAGCTGTAAGGAACCAAAGGCAACACTTTTCAAAACACATAAAGTGATTTACAGCACAGATAGAGATACTAAACAGTGAAAAAATGATAACTTCAAGACTTCAGACTGCACCATTTTCATTTCAGTTACACTAAAACAGCCTGTATCTTATGTTATGTGTAGCTGAACTACAGTTTTTACTTTTCTGTTGTACACTGAATTGCCGCTGATGGTGATGAACAAAACAAATCAAAACCTCCAAACTGTGGGTTTTGACAGGCATGAAAGCCTGTACACAACTAAGCGGAGGAAGTGTTTGCATTGTGAGCGTTTGTACTTTATGTTGTGTGTTTAATTTATTTGGTCGTGCCGGACTGTAAATCAGTGATGCTTCTAATGAGACCACCAGGCAGCGCTCCAGGAAATGTTTCAGTTATATAGGAGGCACTGTGTGTAATTCAACACCCTCAGCCTATCACAGTGCTCCTGTGAACAACTCTATCACCTCCCTCCCTATCTCTGAACTCCGACCTCAGCTACACCTTCGCTCCACCACCTTTCCCTCTCTTCTGTGTCTCTGTTCTCTTCCCTTCATCCACCCACATGCTGTTTCTACTCCTCATAGTTTAGCTACAAGCTGTTCCAGTTATCAGAAGCATGTCAGATCCACCAGCTTCATTACAAACGCTGTCACTCCACGTCTGCTCTGTGCAGAGGTTCTCCTCAGATTGCCACTCAGGAATATTTTTTGTCTCAGCCAGGGGTCCTGCTCTGTAACCCCTGTGACCCTTGAACCCACCCAGCTGTTGCCGCTTGTTAAACCAAGCTTGCTTAAGACTGTTGTGCTCTAAAAAGAAGACTTTGAAGAATCTACAAAGGAATTTTACAACAACCTGCTAAAACTGGCCACCTGTAAAACCTTTTATCTTTCTGAAAGGATAAGAAAATGTACACAGAGGGATAATACGCAAAAATAATCTCTTCTAAGTGTCTTTAATTTTGATTTTTGGGGCAAAAATTACATTCTTAAATGTAAACACACATTTCTGCGTGGTTTCCTGAGGTTGTGAACGGATGGAAACCACCACAGACAACACAACAAAATCTTCTCATCTCTCACAGAAACGTGCAAAGGCACCAAGGTTAAAAGCCCTTCAAACTGTAAACCCACGAGTTTAGCAGGGCACCAGGAGGGATCTGATCCGCCTGAGCGCTGTGGTCACATTCCACTATCCAGTATAAATCATCAGCTCCATCCAGACAGATAGTTGTCGCTCACACAGGAATCACTCGCAGTCCAAAAAGGAAACTCTGCAGTTCTCTGCTGACAAACCTAATGGAGTGGATCTGTACATGTTCGTCTGTATACAAAGGAGGAACAGGAGTCAAGACAAACTTAGCAGTGCACAGATGCAGGTGTTTGTTTACAAGTGTGCGTGCCACTGTATACACCTGCAATGATGCATGCAAACAAGTGTGCCTGTTTCTGAGGTATAGCGTGGGGCAGAGCGACTGCCTGACAGATATACTTAGGAGTATGCATGCATGAAGTGCTGTGTCTGAAGTTAAAGGATACCGCAGGGGTCTCACTAACATGCCTGCAGCAGCAGTAGGCATCTGATTCTGCGTACAGCAACGACACCCTGAACCCAACACCACCTGTCCCGTTCTCGTCTCAGAGACGGCATGTTCTCTCCTTTTAGGTCCTGGGGTGGGAGGCAGGGAGGAAGCCGGGTGGTGGGTGACAGCAGAGAGCTACTGTTCTTGTTTGAGTCTGTAGTGAGGGAGAGATTGTTCATTCAGTGCAGAGCTATAGGAGCCCGACTATTTCACAATCAACACCCGCTGTCTCGCCCCATGTCAACAACTTGCTGCCCGCCACCTGAGACTCCTTCACCACAGGCGGCAGAGAGGCTGGGTTAAGACAGACAGCCTGTGCAGGTGGACAGCAGGGACAGGAAGAGGAACGCTTCCAACATGGAGAACTTCCTGAGGGATAAAGATGTTTGGATATTGGGGAGTGTGTGTCTGGTGGCTACTTTCCTGTGGCGACGACTGTGGAACTTATTTTCCGTCAAGAAGAGGGGAAGGACCACAGCATCAGATGTACAGGTAAAACAGAGAGAGAGAAGTTTGTGAATGTGGGAACATGCCACAGGTTCTGAATGAACACATCAACAACAACACATTGTTGATTATTGTACTCAGCTTGTGGATTATGGACGAGGCAGACAGGCTGCAGGCCTGCATGAACCGGAAATAAGGTAATGTACGTTATCATATCATCACCCGCACTGATGCTGTCTCTGTGCCAAAGTGAGAGCGTTCACTGACCGATCTGACTGAAGCTGTTGATGGTGTTTGTCGCCTACGCCAAAGGAAATCAAGTTTGTTTGCTTGTTAAAAACCCGTCTGCAGATTGGACTGATGTTCACTAGAAAGTTAAGTCACAGAACAAGTGACCAGGTTCTGGTCTGGATCTGGATCCAGGAATTGACCACTACAGCTAAGGGCATTTCTAAACATTTTCTCTACTTATTTCTAAAACACTTATTTGAATTTGTTGTCCATCACTGTGAATGCACAGTCAGACGCACCTCATGCACTGTAGGTGGTTTACTTATCATATCTTTGAGTCTGGACAGAGGACCCTGGATTATTTGACCTCAGTTGTGTGGGTACACAGTGGGTGGCCTAGTTTACTTCAGCTTTTGCTCATAGAGGAGGTTTCTGGTGATGTGAACAGACTGACATGGTCCAGAACTGGTCCTCCCCTGGATAGAGGGATTACTGATTAATCAGGTCTGTGTGGACACGTTACAGACTAATCAGCTGATTTAACTCTGGCATCTGGAACCTTTCTGCTGTTGGATTTAAACACATGTTGCTTTGACAAAACAATGCAACTACAATAGTCTTTGGCCAGTGAAGCCATACTTCTTCCATCTGTGTGTGGTGTGTGAGCTCAGGACAGTCAGTGGAAAAGATAACGTCATTTCACATGCGTCACACGCTTGTCACCAGCAGTGACATCTAAATTCTGTCCAACAGTACTTAACTCCACCACTCCATCCAGACGAGCCAGGGCCCTCTACGATACACATACCGCGTCCAGTATAAACCAGTTTAATATGCTAACATAATCCAGCAGGAAGCAAATGTAATTGACTCCTCATAAAGTGGGAGAGCTATGGTGCTTTTCAGCAGTTAAAGCCTGTCAGTGTCAGCTCAGTGTTTTTATTACTCTGTCTTGTTGTCTCTGCTGACAGTAGGCTTATTACAACTGGATTTATAACTCTGTTTGTCACTTCTACCATCCCGACACATGTTGTCAGCACTGGTTTTAAGCTGTATAAATAATTAAATAATAGATGAGACTGATAGTGACAGAAAGTTTGACCTCTCAAGCTTTATGAAACCTGGACACAGAGCAGGTTAATCCTGTTACAGTGAGATCTGTCCAAGGTGCTGAAACAACCCATGTTCCTCACTTGACTTCTAATTCACCTTCCTTACTTCAGCCTCTGCTTCTGTAACCATGTGTCTCATTCATGCCAAAGCCCCACTGACCTGAATACATGGTGGAGCATCTTCAGTCGCACTGGGAGGATTCTCCTCTTCAGTTTCAGGCTTACACAAACAGGCAGCCGGCAGCATCCTGATAATGCAGTCAGTAAAAGGAGACTAGGATTAAACTGAGCTCCTCTTTTTTCAACAAAATGAGGATGACTGTTTTCCTGTTGCCACTTTTAATCATCCTCTTTTAAACAAATACTGTATTTAAATATGGGTTCATCGGTGGTGGAAAGTAACTGCGTATTTACTTGAGTATTTCCATTTTAATGCAACTTTATACTTCAACCCCACCACATTATTATACTTTCTACTCCACTACATTTAACGGACAGCTTTAGCTACTAGTTACTTTTAAGATGAAGATTTTACACAGTGGATAATATAAACATCCATTATCTATACTGCTCATCCTACAGTGTGCGTGTGTGTAGTAGTCATATCTCAGATGTCTGACAGTTGTTAACAGCTCCACTAAATAGTGTTTTCATTTCAATTAATGCTCAAATCATCCAATTAACTGAAAATGTCCAAAAAGTGAAAACAGATTTGAAAGTCAGAACTTAGCTTTCTCATCTTTCCTCTCAGGTGTTTTATCTGATGACCCCTCAGATTTATCTAACGATCCTGTTTATTAAACTGTATATAAATTAGTTCAAACTAGCTCCATTTGCAGCAGCTACAACAGTAACATGCTCTTTATTCATCAGTCAGAAGGACCAAACCAGTACTTTTACTTTAATACTTAACTTCATTTTGCTGCTAATACTTATGTCCTTTTACATAATTAGGATTTTTCATGCAGGATCTTTACTTGTAATGGAGTATTTTTACATTGCTGTACTGGTACTCTTACTTTAGTAAAGGACCTGGATACTTCCTCCACCACAGGGACATTAAATACCATAAAAACAGTGACAGCTACAAAACAATACAAAAACAATTTGTTATAACTGTTTCAAAACCAGTTCTTAAAACAATTACTTGTATTTTTGCAAGTATATTACCATATATATACATGATGCATCACTTTAAACTGATGATGTGCATCGTAATACAGTATTGTAAGTTTATCATCAAAATCCAGAAAAAGAAACGTCTAAATTTCGGTGCTACGTCTTGGACCATGAACACACTGTAAACAGACAACTGTTTTTTATAAGGCTTGTTCAGAGTAAGCTGTAGCTTGTGCTAATGCGTGTGAGCATGACTAATGTGAGAAGGCTTCTCCTGCCTCACATTCTCACACTCACATAGCTCAGACAAAATTAGCACACAAACAGAGGAGGGATAGAAGAACAGACAGTGACAGTTCCACATGATGGATCAAAAAATAAAGTAATATGAGCAAGGACAGTAGCCAGTTTTTGTTTGGTTTCTTCAGAGTTTAAGTTAAATTCATTCAATTATTTACCAATTATTTACATGTATGACTATATTACATTTGTCTGACTCCTGATCATTCCTAATAATATCAATAATTAATCATTAAACATGACTTAGACCAGGATAAGCAGCAGAAAATGAATGGCTAAATGAACGGAAGAATAGAATGATTAGAAAATAACCAGTATACTTACAGTCATTCATTTACTAAAGTCAACAATCCAGGCTGCTGCTGGTGGTGTAAAGGTGTGGGGAGTTTTTTCTTGTCACAGTTTGGTCTCTTAAAACCAATCAATCATGGTTTGAATACCACAGAGTATTGCTGCATCTCTTTATGGCCACAGTTTACCATTTTCTAAAGGCTACTTCCAGCATGATAATGCTCCATGTCACAGCTCATTTTCAGCTCATTGTTTTTCTGCTCGGCCTGCAACTTTATTGTTCTGGTTCACTGTCGCTGCTCTCATAGCACCGTTTTTAGAGAAAAGGCTTTTAAAAACAGCTGAAAAGCCAGATATTTCCCTCAGGAGTTGATGGAGAATATTGGACTTCTGAAAATTAATAATAATTTTAAATAAGCAACTGTTTTCAAACGAGGTCGGCCCCTATTCAGCCAAAAAAATACCATTAATTACATTCACGTCATGGCTTTAAATACACATTACTGAAAGGATGCATCCATCTCCTGAGCACAGGGCAGGTTTCACATTGTTACAGTACAACTGCCTTACATACACAGACCGTATTTTAACTTGCTCCGCATTTTTAGAAGCACAGTTGAATATCTCCAATCTAGCTTGATCATCTGTTAATTTGGCTAAATTTTGGAAGGAGAGTAAAGATACACCCAGGCTTCTATGATTAAAACAAGTTGAAATGTAACCTACATTTAACATTCATACACCTTGGCTCTCCTGGATCCCTGTTTCTCCCTCTGTCTCCCTCTGGTATGAGGACTCCAGGGGAATGTGCTGTTTTCGCCTGGACTCCTCTGGCCTCCCAGCTGGTGTCCACTTTCAGACGTTTGCATAACTCATTACCAGGCCAGTGCTGGTACACATTGGTAGGGCCTATTAAAACACACACACACACACACACACTAAGCGCACACAAGCTCAAGCCATTGCCCTTCCTTACTTTGTGTGGCGAGTTGCAGAAGTTCAAGTACAATGCCAACTTGTGTTTTGGAATGAACATTAAAAATGATTTATCATCTTGTGGTTGAGGCTAAGACTGCTAAAGTGCCTCCTGTGGTCTTCCATCAATCCAGAACTTGTCAGCAGCAGACTGACAGGTAGAGACAAATAGATAGTTATGTTTAGATCGGTAAGTGTGAGCTGAGCACCTGCCTCTGTGTGACTGTTTGCTGACAAAGCACCTCTGAGCATTGCAGGGAACACTGTCTATGAATTGTAATCTACACAAATAAAGTGTAATCAACAGAAAAGCTCAGGTGTTTCAGTGTTATCACATGATAAATTACATCAAACCACAGGCCTCTCAGTTAGATTATTATAAATATGAATACACTGATGTATCCTACAAAGTTCATGGACTAAGGTAGAAGGAGATGAGTTAAACAGCTCTTGTTACATGCACGTGCAGTTCAACTCTAATGAGAGAGTTTGAAGTCAGTAACCTGTGGGGTATTTTTGTTTCGGCTGAAAATTTTACGTGGTCACTGTCAAAAATGGCGACCACTGAGCTTCCTCTTCATCTTGGGGAAGTGGTAGTAGTCTGAGGGGTCAAATCAGGTGAATAGGGCGGGTGTTGGACATTCGGGGGATGACTGTAAGGTCGATGTCTCAGAAGGTGCTGACTTGCAACTGAACAACTGCCAATAGCTTCTATAACTGAGTTTTAGCGGAGTGAATCTTTAGAATATTTAAGACCTTTTTCACACAGAATTCACTCCCGTTAAATTCAGTGATTTATTTGGTGTTTATTTCTGATGTGAAGAGTACAGCACAAACATGTCAGTTGTGTACACGGTACTGGGGTATGCTTGGCGTTCAAGCGGTTAGGTTGTCGAACATCCTTCTAGGCAACGGCAACATTAACGCCAAAAGAAGCTACAGAGGCTAACAATTTAGCAGGCTAGCGGGTGGGTAACGTAATGCGGGAATGCAAGGCACAATGACAGAGGGACGTGGTGGGGCCGTTGGAACTACCAACATTTCTCTTTTAAGTAATAAAAAACTACGAAGAAAAACTGTATACGACTATAATTTTAACTTACCGTCGTACGAAAAATGCGAGACCTCCGCCATGTCTGAAAGCGTCGGCAAGCACGTCACAGCTTTTGAACTCCGGGCTTCCAGAACGTCCCACGTCCAACGTTCCAACGACTCTCCGGAAACGGAAAATAAGAGCGTTTGAGGTATTACACAGTTAAACACTGTTTTTTCAGCTGCAAACTGGATGATATGACTGTAGACAGTGCAGAGGCAGTGAATGAGAACATGGTGAAATGAAGCTGAACTGAACTTAAGGCCAACATGAAGTCACAGCTGGCAGTCATATTGATATTTGATTGCAGGCTGTGTTTATGATCTGTCACCATGTACAGTAGATCTTACATGGCAAACATTGAATGGTTGGATTTGTGTGACTACATGTGTGTGTAAGGGGGAGCAGGGGGGTAGTAGGTCGGGGTTCAAGGTAACCTAAGAACAGCTGAGTGTGACCCTCCACCAAAATGCTGACAAAGGATGTTATCCTATTACTTCCAAATTTCCGGGTAGTCATGAGCAGGTTCTGTATAATCAGAGTCTGGGGTCTGTGATCCTCTGTTGACATCTAGTGGTAGAAATACAGAAGTGCATGATCCTTATAATTAAAACATCATATAGCCTGGTCATTAAAAAAAAAAAATCTTACTGAAATATAAATTATTACTAAAGAATAGTACAATATTACAATACCATAGTGCAGAAATACTCTGTTACAAGTAAAAGTATTACAAGAGCCTCAAAATTGTACTTCAGTGAATGCACTTTTCACAGCTGGTGTTAGTGCAGTACAGACAGCTAAATGCATTTATAGGCTCATCATGCAATGATAATACTGTATATTGACCAATTTACTGGCAAATTTTCTAAAAAGGCCTAATAAATCAACAAACTTAGAAATAAACGCAGACAATTATAGAAAGTGTAAACAATGATTACATAAATACATTCATAAGTTATTTCAGTAATACATTGAATCACATCACATATCACATAATTTATTTCTATTCATTTTCTCACACTTTCATTTAGGAATATATGCATATCCTAAAGTCATGTCCATTGCTTTTGCCTTGTTAAAGTAACACAAACCTTAGATTAAATTATTTTTATCAAGCTGCAAGTTAACACCACCAGTTTGTGCTGACGCTGAGAAACTGAGACCCTCTGCTTGAATTCTGCACTAAGCTGGATGTGTTTGTGTGTTTTGGGGCGGTGGGATTGACAGTCATTCCGTGGGGTCAGAGGTCACCATTTATCCTGAATCCTCTTTCAAACACTGGTCCCGTCACACCCAGTTGTCTACATGTTACATAACGCTGACAGCGAGCAGTAAACTGATGATAACTGAGGGAAGTTAGTTTGTCTGTGTCTGTTTAAGAGCCTGTGCACATACTTGCGTAGCTTATGTAAGATATTTACTGGGGCCTAATTGCCCTCCCCAGCACAAACACACACACACACATACATATACATATATATACTCAGTTTGTTGACGTCATACAGTACCTCTACTCCATGAAAGGAATTTGTTAGTGTCTGTCCGGGGTCATAACAGACAGAGCTGGACGAATGTTATCGCTGCAGCTGAACTGTGAAAGTACAGCCTGTCATCAGCCGCTGGTGACACAAGTAGGTTTGTCAGATAGAAAAGCAGCAGGTGGAACTGCAGAGATAATGTGCGGCCTTCTTTCCATTGTCATGTACTCGCCAGACGGCCATTCTCCACCACCAATGGAAAAATATCAAGCACTGTTCAAAGTTACACAAGATTATTTAGAGTTCCAGTCTCATTCTAGACACCACATTTGTGATTTTGCTGGACATGTTTCATATTTTCATTTCATGTATAGTGCACCTATAAAAACATGGCGTCTTTAGTTCACTAAATGTGGCGGCTGTGGCTCAGGAGGTAGAGCAGGTTACCCACTAAATGGAAGGTTGTTGGTTCTATCCCCAGCTCCTCTGGTCTGCATGTTGAAGTGACCTTGGGTTAGGACAAAGGTGTTTGTGTGTGTGTTTGTTAAAGCACTGAATGTGGTTGTAGTATTAAGTGCTTTGAGTGCTATATAAATGTAATCCATTTACATTTAATGTAATTTTTAAGAATGTGTTTGGTCAGTCGTCACATACTGTACATTAATGACAAATCACTGCATGTAAACTATTAACTATCATTATTACTGACAAAAGAAGGCAGATGAACAGATGTAGGTCTGGTGATCTGTTTTCCAGTCGTCCATCACATGTTGTAGTGCAACACAACAGTTCATCTCTGAGTATTCAGCATTTTGTCGGCTGAAACCTGCTGATGGAGGGGAAGATTGACCCTCTGAATAAAGTTATTTTAATGAAATGATTTGTGGTCTCAGTGAGGCTGTGTGAGGGAGGCGAGTCATGACGATGGTATGAGTGAATCCTTTGTGGGCAGGGATGCCATTTGGGAGGGAAACCCTGGATGATTCAGGGGCCCCAGAGCTGGACCCGGGCCCTGGAACATGCCAGAGATCAGAGAGCTGCCACTGAGCTGTTGTCAGGGCAGCCAAAATTTCTGGTCTATTGCTGGGCACCGCTGGTCTGTGAGTGGACGAGTTCCCCCAGATCCTTCCAAATATACTACAAATAATTATTTTGCAGTTTGGAAAGAAAGCAAAAATAAGAAAATCAAGAAAGAAATGAAAATGAAAAGTCTTTTTCTCCAAAGTTTGTTAGTTAATTAAAAAGTACAAACTACAGAGAAGTAAATAGGTGACTAAAGTATTAAAGAATGCACTTAGTTACTTTCTGCTTCTGCCTGTATTTCAGCTTTTGCTTGCCAATACAGCACTATTGTTAAATGTGAACAGCAGCCATCGGCACTGACTGAGGCACACGTTTGCTGTATGTCACACAGTCTATTATTGTGGCTCTGGGCTAAAGCTGGTTTCATCCGTGTTGTTCGGCCTGTTGTGCTGCAGTGATGCTGGATTACTGGACAGTCTGGCACTAGAATAAACATTATGTATTGTCTGTGTCTTCCTGCTGAGTAACTCTATACGTGTGGCTCGGCTCATTCCTAAACATCGCTCTCTATACCACCCTGGCTCTCGTCTTACCGTGTGACCTTTTCACCTGACTGGGGATTTCAGAGATTGTCCAACAGGGTACAGTTAAACCTCCCACTGCCCTCAAACACCAGACCAATCAGACACCACCTAATGTCCCTGTTGCTCTTTGTAGCAAGCATCTTTCAATCATCTGCTGTATCAGAAGCTGCATCACCTAATCTACTGGCTTTATATAAGAAAATAACAGACATTGTGAGCTTTGATGTAAACTTAAAACAAGAGAGCAACAACAAAAAACAAACAAGTAAATAAAAGAAAAAGCATTGGTCACCAGTGAGAGATAAAAAGTCACAGGGTTCTCCATGTTTGTGTATGTATGTACAACACAACCTTTTTGTGTTGTTTTACCTGAAACAACAAGACAGACTCCGTCATTTTATTAGTTCACGACATTTTCAGTGACCTCACATGACTGTGACTGTAAAATCACAGAACTTAAAAAATATTGATAATCAGTGTTTTTAATATTCATTATTGGATCAAATACTATGTTTAATGTGAAATCACTCCAACAGAGAATTATCACCCAACTCTGCAGTTTCCATCAGCTGTACTTTGGTTTCACTTTTCCTGCAACTTTACTGTTTTGGTCCAGTTTCACTGCTCTCATCAGCTTTGTGTTCAGCAACAGCAGCCATTTGTTCCTTAGTGAAAAGGCTTCTAAAAATAAATCACACAGAACAAACAGCAGACTAAGTTAGCATCTAGCTGGTGATCACAGCAGAATATTTATCAGCTGCAGAGTAAAAATTTTTTCTGCAGGAGCTGGCAAAGACCAAAACAGAACTAAAACGAGAGTGAATATTTTAATTACATGGCTTACCAACCAATCAGAAGCACACAGTATAAAGATTCAGTGCTGTCTGTGCGTCCTGGTGCTTTTGAGATATCTGCTGTTTTTGTACAAATACAGCAGAAATCTGTGGCACTGCAAAAAAAAAAAAAAAATGAAAATAAAAAAATACACAGCAACATTTTTCAAAACAGAATGATATGTTTACTTGCAGTAATCCATTGACCTCAGTTTGCCAGAGAGAGAGACGGTTGGTTGGCAAATGTCATTAGTTTTCAATAAATCTATTAACAGCAGTATGGAACTATGGTTTGTAACTTTTTGTTATATTTGGAAAGACGTGTTTCTGTTTCGCTGAATGCAGTATTTTAGGTCAGGTGGCCCTTTAAATTCCTGGACAGCTGTAGAATGAACATGTTGCAGTGCTGTGTGACAAGCAGTGGAAAGCTTAGGCTTTGCAGTAATGTTTACAAACTGGGTTAGTGTGATCAATGATCTCCTTTGTCCGTTCGCTGAGGAAACATGTATTTCCATAGTATGTACTGTATACTCTGTCTGCACTCGCCCAGTGTCCTCTTTCATTCTCACCTTAGCTGGTAAATGGGCACCAGGGATACGAGTGTTAAAGCTGACAGCTGACGAGCTGTCTGTACTGGGAACAGTGCTGGGGACAGAACAGAGTATAGGTCAGGTTTTTCCAGTGCTGACAGATGGGTGCCATGATATAGGCGCCACCCTGCCTACTCCAGATACTGCTGTACTGAGACGTGGAAAAATCTGAGGTCAGTGTGCACAGTCAGACACGTCTCAATAAGTGTCAGTCGTTTGTGAATGAATATGAACTTATGTGTCGGTACCTATCTGTGTACAGTATCTGTGTCAGCTCGCCCCCTTTAATTCCTCCCAAGAGCACATGTGCAGTAAATTTCCTCTCCCACAATCCCCTTCTCCTCTTGTATCAACAGTTCTTAGGTGTCAGTGGTATCACCTGTTTCCTGTTTTCTTCCGTTGTCTTCATCTCCCTCACGTTGCATCCACAGTGAACCTATATTAGGAAACTTGTGGCCTCTTTCCGAACTGGACTCCAAATAAAACCAAATCTTTTTAAATTCCCTACAGAACCCAAACTTTTACTAAACTTTTTCCTCTTTGCAAAATCTTAAAGTGACAACTTTCTTCTTCAGATTCAGCTGTTTTCTCTTCTCACAAAAAGTTATTTTAAACATAACATTCATGGAAGAAAAGTCTCATTAGAAAATGAAAAACTATGAATTAATTAGAATCTTAAATGAGCACAATAGATGTTGTCAAAATGAACCAACAAAAAAAATATTTATGGCAATCAACATCTAACCATCAATATAATAAAAAAATAAACCAAAATGATGACACAATATAAAAATACAAAAGGTTAAGCTGAATTATAATAAGATAGAAAAACAACGTCAAGAGTATCCCACTCAGCAGTTTCTCTTCTTAAAACAAGACTTGTGGGTCTGAGGTGAAGAAATGTTTTCAGTTTGAAGACCTCCACCCGGGATGTTAGTCACAATTACGCAACGTTCTGCTGACACATCCACTGGGTCAAAACAAGTCACTTATGAGAACTGAGAGGCATTTGACAGGGTTCAGAAATACTAGTCTTTAACCGAGGTTCAAGTGGTTAATAAATGTTTTGGGGCCTTGCTCACACCTGCACCTGTCACCCCACTTCCTACTGTGGAACAATGTGAAAACTGTACATTTCCCTGTAGAAGATGAAAATAAAATCCGTCCATAAACTGTGCACCGCTGCACCTGCTGAAACTTTTCATGAGTTCTTCATCATCAGATTTGGAGATGCTCTGTTCTTTTTTATTGGCGGTACATGTTATTTGTCTTACTTTATACAGCGTCATATTTCAGTCCCAGATTCTTGGGATTCTGACACCTGACTGAAGGGGCTTTTGAAGTGTCTCAAATGTCACATAGCGATCCTCCCCAGCATCTCCCCCTAACCCCCATCAATCCCCAGCTGCACACCCGAGCCCTCAGCTCTTATCACTGGCCACTCAGCCCCTGACGTCCACAGGGGGCTGCACTTTAATTTGCAGGATAGCCATCTGCTATTCTTATAACTCAACTCTGTGGTGCTGCATTGGGGGAGAGATCTCTGTTCTCCCTCCACTTCTTTTCTCCTGGTCTTTGTTGTAGTTTCCATCAAGCCTGCATGAAAGTGAATGGACTTGATTAGTGAAGGGAAAGTTTTTGCTATTTGTCTACTGTGAATCAGCCATGAGCTCCAGCCTGGTCAACTCTTTAGCCAAGGTTTATGACCCAAAGCCTCTTCATGGTCAGAAACCTGGTGGAAGGAAGCTGTCTCTTAATGGATCAGACAAGTCTCAGGTTTCTTTCTCTTCATCATCATCTACCTCTTCTTCTCACGATGCCGCCCTGCGCTGCGTGGAGAGCCGAATGGACTCCCTGAGCTCTCAGATGGAGCGCCTGCTCAACATGCAGCAAACTGTCTTGACCCGGCTTGACGGTCTGTCCCAGGACGTCAGGGGTATGGGTCGGGATCTGGCCTCCATGAGCGAGGAGGGTCACGGGGGAAGACGTGGCTCAGGGGTGGAGGTGGTGTGCAGGGAGCTGCGCGGGGCGATGGAGAAGGCCAGCGAGCGGATGGAGAGTCAGGGACGCAGGCTGGAGGGGGTTGAGAAGCTGGTGGAGGGCACCCAGCAGGTGATCAGCTTCATCGGGGAGGTGGTGAAGAGCTCCAGGCTGGTGGAGCTGCTCTTCAAACAGCCTGGAAACAAAGCTAACAAGAAGGTGAGAGGTTTAACAGAGGTGCAAACAGGTGGCACAAAATCCAGTTTTACCCTGTTTTCATCTCCAGCATTTGAGGAAGTTGTAACGTAATATTTCCACAAGGGTTCTATTAGTGTGTGCTGTGTTACTGCTGGCAACATAGTGAGGGGTCTAATTGCATTGTGATCATTGCAGCAGATGTATTAAGTGCTTTCTGAAAGGTTGCAAATGGCGTCCTCTTGATGGAATATCTGACCTGTCTGCTATGGCATTATAAACAACTGAGTCTAAAACCTAAGAATTTCAGAGGTAAACTCCAGACGGTGTATCTTCTAACAGGTTTTTGTGTGTAAGGCTGCGACTCACTCCTCTCAGCTCTGATACAGCTCCTTGTAGAGCTATTATTAGTTCTGCTGTGCTTCAGCGAGCTGTTCTCAGTAATGTTAAGTGGTTTTCCCTCCTGCAGTGATTGTCTTTTGCCTCTGAGGTGAAAACGATTAGAGTCAGACTGGTTATCTTATCCAGACCAGGTCTCTATCAGCAGTGGGTTGGTCTAAAGTCAGTGTAGCACTTAGCCAGACCTGCTCTGCATAGGTGACATTACTGTAAGTGATTGATTAGATGGTCTGGTGGCCTTGTGTGTAACCACACATAGTCTGCATCACACTGTGAATGTTTGTTATTCTTGATGCGTGGAACAGTATGAGGAATGTACCGAGGACCGTGTAATAGTTTTTACTGCCCAGTGTTGGCAGGATATGTGTGTGTTTGTGTGTGTGTGATGGAATATCTCACATTCTTGAATTCTGCTGATTCAGAGACTGTTTTCAGCAACGGGAATGTGGTTAAGTAAACAGATTTATTACACCAGACAGCTCCTGTCAGAGCAGAGAAACCCGAGGCAGGGTTCATCTGAACTTACTGTGTGAAAAACCAGGATCACACATTAAAATGATCCCTGTTATCGATATTACCCTTATACATTATCACATCCTTTAATCGCGTGTGTGTGGGAAAGTGTGAACAAAACTGTTTCCTGTGTTGTGTGGCGTGTCGTCTGCTACAGATGATATGTGACCTTTCCTCTCCCTCGTGGAGGAGGCATCCGTCCCTCAGAACATCATACTTGAGTTACGAGGGCAACCGTAACAACAGCAACAAACACTTTGGCTCGCTGTCCGACTATTGTGCAAATGGAAATATCCAGTATATATAACTATGCTGCTGCCATTAGTAATCAGATTCCTGGCCCCATCATGATGGAAATTACTTGCCCAGACTGTTTGGACAAGTGAGAAAGAATTGCTGTAAATATGAGACATTCATACCTGGTTCAAGTTCCGTCCATGTCAGTCTAAAGCTCGGTCTCTGTTTCTTCTTTCTACAACCAGGCAAAAGACGACAAGGATAAAGCCAAACTGAGCCTGAAGGGCTTGAAGGCCCAGAAGAAGAGGAAGCCCCCGGACACGTCAGGTAAACAGGAAATGAAACTACACAATCACCTGAGTTTATTCAGAGATTTGCTCAGCATCTTTGTTCTTTGATAATCTGTTAAAATATGTATGGATATTAAATCTATTATCCACAATGTCTGTGGTTTATATATATGCATATCCTCTTTATTTGCTGTCCAATTGTGTAATGAAGAAACAAGACTAATGAAAGGCTCAGGACATCTTACATTCATCTCAGGAGGGCTTTTAGCTAAACTCTAAGATGCTTAGCTATGCTGTGCTATAGTTTTATTGCTAGTTATTGCTAATGTTAGCATGCTCACTTTGCTAACTTTGCATGTGAACACACCAGCATGCTGAAATTAGCACAGCATGTTAACATTAGTCTAAAATGCAGCTGATACTGATTTGAATTCAGGCATAATATTGGACAAAGGGAAGCTTTGACCTGTATGTGTCTCTATAGAGGATCAGTGAGTCATCAGGATTCACCTTCAGGAGGCCGTGAGTGTCTGTGTTCATGTCATCGCAGCACAGAATCCTGATCAACACTTGTATTTTTGTTTTTCCTATTTCAGATTCATCCTCCCTGAACGAGCCCGTGCTGCAGGAACAGGTGGAAAAGCTCAACAGGCAGAACGCTGAGCACTCCCACGTTAACACGGAGGCTGAGGCCCAGAGGGCGGAGGACAGAGGAAGTGGAGGAAGACGACAGGAGCCAGCAGAGCTGATCCTGGATGGACCGCACACCTCTGCCACCGAGGAGAGCAAGACGACAACTGAGGACAGAGCGGAGGAAGAGGAGGGGGAAATCTTTGAGGACTCAGAGCCTGAGCAAGAGGAGGAAAAGGGAGGAAATGTTAGTGCAGAACCAGCTGGGAAAGTGGAGGATGATGGGAAGAAGAGGCATAAAGGAGAGGCAGAGGAGTCAGGGAAATCAGAAAAGGCCCAGAGTGTCATCACAGATATTTGCAAGACCTCTCTCCTACCACAGGAAAGGTAGCTGAATTTATCTTTGCTGACACTGGATTATTGTTGTTTATTGTTTCACTTATTTCATATTTTACTTTTTCCTTTATGAATTTACGTACAGCTCTGAGGAGGTCGGTGACGTGGCCACCTGCAGCAAACGTCGCGTCACAGAAGAAGACCTGGTGAAGGACGACCTCAAAAAAAGCAGAGTGGACAGTAAAGTGGAAAGCACTGACGGAGGACAGGTGGTGGAGGCGGGCGAGCCGCAGGCCTTTAAATCTGATGAAGCAAAGGCAGAAGTGGAGGAGGAGGGGGAAGAGGGAGAGTCGGGAGTGAAAGAATTCATTATTGGTAAGTTATGATATTTTTAGAGCCAATGAATGCACAGGAAGCAGTCAGATATCAGGGCCATTTACTTTGGTTCATTTAATCCTGTTTTTCAACCACAAACAAATAAAAGTTTGTTTGTGATTGAAAATAAATGGTGACAGATACTATATCTACTTAAACACTGTTCATTCTCAATTCTGCTTTTTTTGCTTCAGTTCACATATTTTTCATAAAATCTACATTAAAGTACAACATCTTTATTCACTCAGGCAAATTTCTTTTGACTGTTTAACTGTCTAGAAATGATCACATTTGATAATATTGAGCCTGCACTTTATAGGCAGTGACAGTTTTTTTGATGCACAAAGGACTTATGACCCCAGTATTTCCACAGTCCTGGCTCTGGTTCTGTTTGTCATGAATTTGTGGTGAACTTTTGTGCCAGAATTCATGTTGCAGCCGGCTCTCCATCTAAACTCTACGTAGCTGTTAGTTGGTGACATTTGACTTTTTGTTCCCCAGACTTTGAAGCAGATCCAATGTCATAACACCATGCCTGTTCGAGCGTCACTAACATGTCAGTCGACGCAGCTGGCAGAGCTGATAATGAGACGTCGGCGTGCTGCTATTTTGATCCGCTTTGTTTCTGGGCGACTGAGGCCCGTCCTCCGTCTCTGAATCACTTTCTACCAACAGCAATTTACATGTTTTTCTTCATTTTGTTATCATTTCCTCTGTTGTTTCTTCAGACTCAAGCCCTCCACCGTTAGCACCTTTCGACCACCGCATCGTGACCCCCAAACCCCATCAGATAGCCACCTATTACACCATCAACAGAGATGAAGTCCTGGGAGGGTGAGTGACAAACCCACAGCTCTCGTAACAGCTCTCAGGAGTTTATTTTCATTTCAGCTACAGCCACAGACACTTCAACACATCAGCCTTCTCTAATGAAATAACAGGATCTCGCACCCTGTGAAGAGATGTCTAATAGTTTTTTCCAAGACCTTTTTAATACCCCCCAAAGGGCAGATGATTGCAAGTCTGGGGGGGGGCACTTGTGAAATAGTGGGCCTCTCTGATGTAATAGACCAGCGCTAAATCCTGCCTCTCGAACTGAAGATTACCCCTCAGCACGCAAGCACATTTCTAAAATTACTGACATAACGGCACAGAATACAGCCCTAATTACTCTGTGACTGCAGGAGCCTGTTATAATGATGTGTGTATGTAAGAGCTGCAACTAATGATTATTTTTATTATCAATGAAAGATTTATTTTTACTGTCTAAAATGACGTTGTAAAATTGGGAGAAAACCCAAAGATATATAAAACAGAAGAGCAGCAGGTTCTGTGGTTGCAAAGTTGAATCCCACAGTTATTTGGAATTTGACCGCGATAAATTACTTTTAAAAAATCAACATTTTCTGTTGATTATTTAACCACCAGAATAAGTCATATTTCATAAATTCAAAATCCAACTTCTAGGCTGTGTCTTCTTCTACTCTGCCTCTAGTATCTATGGATGTGTTTGACTCATGAGTGTGTTTGCTTTTCTTTCATTAGGGGACGTTTTGGGCAAGTCCACAAGTGCATGGAGAACTCATCTGGTCTGACGCTGGCTGCCAAGATCATCAAAGCCCGGAGCCAGAAAGAGAAGGTGCAGTAATGATCGAACATGAAACACAATACATGTTCAGCTATGGCACTGTGATGCCTCAGACAATGTAATGGGTGGTTACTTTTATCATCATTGCTAAGCACCATAAAGGATTACGCTTCAAAAATAGGCTCAGCTCAGCAGTCTCAGGGGGCGTGGGCATGTGTCTACCTCGTTGTGTCTTTCTTTCTCGGGGTCATCTGAGAGTGATGTGGGAGAGGTCAGATGTCCGAGCATAGCTCTGTGGTTACATTATCATCTGAGATATTCAGAAAGCTCAGAGCCGACTAAAAGCCCACCAAACACACAGCCAAATCCTCGGCCAGCTCGATGTTGCTGTCACTGATCGTCGTGATATACATACATATGATTGGACACTCCTGCTGCACTGCAGATCACAGTGGTTTGCTAGTGGTTTGTCTGTCTGCCTTTACAATGTGCTCATGAAATCCATCTGTTACCTGACTTGTACTTTACCTATTTTCTGTCTCACCTGTTTGTCTCTTCAGGAGGTGGTGAGGAACGAGATCCAGGTGATGAACCAGCTGAACCACGCCAACCTCATCCAGCTGTACGCCGCCTTCGAGTCGCGCCACGATATCATCCTAGTCATGGAATAGTGAGTCTCTCTAACAGCTTCTGTACACTTTATGCGTGTATGTATTAAAATAGCAGAGTTAAAAGCTCTCTCTGTGTTTGCTCCTCTCAGTGTGGAGGGAGGGGAGCTGTTTGACCGCATCATTGATGAGAACTACAACCTGACAGAGCTGGACACGGTGCTGTTTATACGCCAGATCTGTGAAGGGCTGCAGTACATGCATAAAATGTACATCCTACACCTCGACCTCAAGGTAAACCCACTTCAGTTTAGGCTCTTGCACTCCTCTAGTTATCAATACTTCTCTCATTTCCCTCCTTTTACTGTCATGTTGATTTATATACCAGTTTTCCTTGCCATGCACTCTATTCCCCATCTTTAGCTTTACTGTTTTCAAACCTAAGTTGTTGTTTTGTGTATATGACTGTAGCAGCCTCTTTTTAAGATTAAATGCAATGAAAAGATCTTACTTTAACAATCTTTTCTTTCTTTATTCTGGATTTATCTGGAATTTATCTCTTTTGTTGTTTCTCAGCCGGAGAACATTCTTTGTGTCAGCAGAGCTACAAACAAGATTAAAATCATTGACTTTGGCCTGGCCAGGAGGTAACATCTGTCATCTTTGTCACCTCACTTTTCATAGCAGGCCTCCCTCAGTCTTAGATATATGTCTCATGGCTCTGCTGTTGTGTCTCTGACAGGTATAAACCTCGGGAGAAGCTGAGGGTCAACTTTGGCACACCTGAATTTTTAGCTCCTGAAGTCATCAACTATGAGTTTGTTTCATTCCCCACGGACATGTGGAGTCTTGGTGTCATCACTTACATGCTGTAAGTTGTCAATACAGAATCACATACACACACATACAGCATAGAGAGACAGGGAGTAGTTCCCTGACCTCTCTGCTCTCTGCTCAGGCTCAGTGGTTTGTCTCCGTTTCTGGGGGACGATGACAACGAGACACTGAACAACATCCTGGCCTGTCAGTGGAACTTTGAGGAGGAGGAGTTCACAGACATCTCCGACGAGGCCAAAGACTTCATCACCCGTCTGCTGGTGAAGAGCAAAAGCTGGAGGATGAGTGCTGCAGAGTCGCTCAGACACCCCTGGCTGTCAGACCGGAGTCTGCACTATCGACTAAATCAGAAGGTAAAACCAGCATCCAGGATCATTCATCAGCGGCCATTTGAAAACAACAGAGCTGCTTAAACTCAGAAATAACTGTCCTGGCTGAAGCAGTGCATTAATCCATCTGATCCTCTCTCACTGCAGAAAAACAAGTGCCACTCCACACATGCTCCTTCTCCAGAGAGCTAAACAGGTAAGACAGGTATTTTCTTGCTAGATGAATTAGTCAATCAGAGCGTCTCTCTGCATCTGCCTTCATTCTGCCTTAACCAAACCTTCCTTTTGTCTGTTTCCCTCCCAGAAACACTGTGAAGCCCTCAGCATGCCTTTTGACAATGTAGGGCCGTGGAGCCCAACACTGGACCAATGCTGCTGTACCTGTATGGCTACTGGATGACTACTCTCTGCCTTGCATCCTCACGTTAGCTTAGCCCCCGCAGCTCCTAGCTCCGACCTGAATAGCGTGAGGCACACAGGATATATGTCAAGACATAGACTCTCTGCTAGCATGGTTACTGTCCTGTAGAACAGCAGACTTCAGAGAGGACTCTCTAGCTCTGTGGTGTCTAGTTACTGTAGCTGCTGAATAAAGGCCTGCCTTTACTGTCACTGCTACATGTGTCACTGCAGAGGTAAAGAAAATGAAAAAGAATGAAAAAGAAAAACACTGCTACTCTCCCACTGCCAGTGATCGATTTGTCTTGTTGTCCTGGTTTGTTGCATGCTTTGCACTTTTTGGCCTCTTTCTCCAAGATTCAGCGAACAACTTTAAACTAAGTATAAACTGAATTTTATTATTTAAATGATATATTTTTGTGGAAACAGAAATTTTCTTTCTTTTAATTTACAAGTCTTATTTAAAAAAATTTATTCTTTCTAAAACATAAGCTAAAAATACATTTAGAACTTGGTTGAAGTTGATGTCACACCTCATTAATTTATTTTGTATATAACACAGAAGAGCTTTATTTTCCCATTTCCCCTGAAAAGTGAGAATATCTCAATGACTGAATACTTCCTGGTTCGTGCCATATTCAGCCCACATTCTTCTGCTCCATTTTCACTGTAGACTGGATTGCCTTCTGTATGCATTCATGCCGCTAGCTCGCCTTTGCTTCGGCAGTTTGGAGTAGCCCTGTCACCTTCCATGAAGGCATAAAGCACAACAGAACACTACCTATGAATAATTCATGTTACTGACTGAAGTGGATTCTTATTGTTCATTTATTTACTGGTTCGACACCAGGCTGTACTTGAAGTGCAAAGCTTTTATTCAAGATGGGATTGTTTTTCAGGGGAGACAAACAGGATTTCACTCATTGTTATGTGTAAATTCACAGTTGAGTTTGACGGAGAGCCGACAGCAGAGTGTGGAAAAATATCAGTCAGTGCTTTATTGTCCCGTTCTTTAAGAGACGGGAAGTTGGATGAATATTCATCACTCAGCTGTCGGCTCTTCTGTTTGGAAATGGAAAAGCTTTGTGATTTTGAATATTGTTTATTTGAATTTATGATACTTTTTTCAAGTTTTTCTTGTGTAATGAGACATAAATAAATGTAGAATATAAATAAAGAAATAAATAAAGCACACTTGAAAATAATTGAGCGTGTTTCTGTGTGTGTGATCATGAAGTTCAAATCTGTGCACATGAACAGTTAAATAAGAAAAATAATACTTGAATAATAAATAAAATGGTACTTGATGATGCTTTAAACACGAGCACAAAGTAAAAATAATGCATTTGATGTATTTTTTTTAAACTGTGGAAGCTATCAGTCAGTAAAATCCTTCACAGTATCATTAACTATAATCAGCTGTAATTCAAGAAAGCAAAACTAACTACAGGCCATTATAGTTGGCCTCGCATTGGACACAGACCTGATCACACAGTTTAATGATTCACAGAGCACAAAGCACATACAGTACTTAACTGAACAACATTCACACATTTTCCATTTTAGCCCATGTTTACAACTCCATACACATGAGTTATCTCCTGGCGTACATGTTTTAATGATCCATGCACATGGATTTCTATGTTCATACCAATCTGTCACATTAACAAGAGAATTATTCAGTATAACCACTAGAGAGCAGCATTTCTGACTTATAGCCGAGAACTGTACAAGAGGCACTGACAGAAGATGATTTAATTACACTTAATGGTTTGATTTGACTCGTGAGATGTTCTGTTTGAATCTCTGTGTTAATGGTTGGATGTCTAATCTCTAGCGGGTTGGCCATCACTTCACACAGTCAGCTGCTGAGAATCCAAGCTTCATTTAACAGCTGAGATCCAACTTTATTCCCCTCAGTATCATTCACCTGAAAAAATAAACACCTCTCTGTGCACGCTGAGGGATTTTTGGCTGTTGGGAAAGAGAAGATAACTGAAAAAAAATGGAGTGAAAAATGAGGGCATTTCTCTCGTCACTTGATTTGCTGAGGCAGCAGACATTTCAGTGAACTTCCCTGCTGAAAAATAGAACTTTTCCCATGAATAACCAGACAACGAGCTATAGCTCAGGGTTTACACTGTCACATGAAACCTCTTTATCACACATGTTTTTAAATTTGTGTTGCCATCTACATGAAGAACTTTTCACATCCATCAAAATATCAGATTACCGTCCCAAAATGAGCTTCAGTTATCAGTAGAGGAGAGGAAATCCAGCTCCAAACAAAATCCATTCAGTGAACATAAATAATTTCACAACCTCATCTCAATTAAATCTCCATGATCTGTTTATTTCTGCTTTCTTCTCAGCAGTCATGGGATACAGAGTATGGATAACGGGGCACGAGGATATTCATCATTCAAGTATGGACAGTATGGACGTCACTGAGCGAAGGCAGATCGATGTAATAAATCTTCCTGCGTCACTCTCTGCTTTTTAACATCTGCTGTTGCTTTGTGTCTCGGTTCCTCCTCAGTACAGTACATAGATGATGCACATGTGGCAAACACAAATAACTGGCGTCTATCAGGTGCATCCGTGTGGAATAATGAAACACCCATTATCTCCCGTAACTGTAACAGTTGGGTTGTGTGGCTGTCTCGCCATCCTGAAACAGGCCACAGTGATCAGGACAGAAATATTTCATAAAGCTACTAAGATCTGCTCCTTTTGCCATCTGACATTTTGCCTTTGTTAGAGTGTGGTAGCAGAGATGCTGGCAGGAAATGTGGAGGGAGAGAACATGCAGCAAATGTTGTTGGGCCGGGAACTGAACCAGGCCCCGACACTGGACATCTGGAGCACTGGAAAACTTCCCAGTAGCATGGTCAGCTGATTAGCCCGGACTGTCTGGACAGTGGTAAAATTATAAATGAACTGTCTAGATTAAAGTGGGGAAAAAACATGCAGCAGCTTTTAAAAACAAATAAAAGGCATCAACACTTAATCACGTTGCATAGGAAAGCAGGAGACACGTGCATGTAATTAATATTAAAAAGAAAGACCCCCAGATGTGAATATTATTTTTTTTTTGAGGTAGTGTTTGTAGTACTAAAACTAAAGGATATATTTCTTGCAAAAACATTAAACACAAGAAATATATTTATATAACTGTTAGAGTACGTGGTCTGTCGTGGAAATGTGGAGATTGGCCTGGGCTGATGTTGGATTCCCAGCCTGGATCAATATTCCAGTCTGGCCTTGGACTGAACCGTGGACACTGAAGCCATCTTGATCCAAAATGGAGGTCATCTAGGCCTGCTGAGCTTTATAATTGCATGATCACGTCTCCATTTGTTGGTTGGTTGCTTGCCTTTGTAATTTGTCTCTCATCTGTATGTGTGTTTGCACAGTTAAGTACAGATGTACAGCGGTGTCATCAGGGTGCAGTGAACACCCGCAGGTTGTGCCAGAGCTGGGAGCTGAGATGGCAAACAGACCTACAGATGATTTTCTCAGGGTGTGTCGGTGTTATATCTACAGAGCCACAGAGATGTAGAAAGAAGGAGGAGAGCCATTTTTCTTTCTGTTACTACTGACTCATTTGGAAAACTGACTTTTCCACAGTGTGTTTGTGGATTCAGTCTGGCTCATGGACACCTCAGCGGGGGCGGGTGCCTGCCAAGGGGGACATGAACTTGGATCCTCCTGAAGGACAAAAGTGTAACAGCCGGGTGAACTGCCGTCTGCTCAGTGAGAGCGACTATCCATCTCCTTCTCTTTCAGTTGAACTTAACCCTGCACTCCCTCCTGTTCCCACACACACACAACATGTGTGGAGCTCTCTGCCCAGCAGTAGACTCACGGTCAGAGTCAAATACCTCGAAACACACAGTGAGACACCTGCTGCCCAAACAAGAGAAGAGAAGAGGAAGAGCCCCGAGCTGTAACAGAGCTGTGTGTTGTTCTCTTTTGATCAGGCGGGGTGGATGAGCAGACTGCTGTGCTTCTCAGGAACCCAGGCACTTGTTTTTTCTTCTTTTTCTTTTTATGCAATGATGTTTATTTTAGACTGTAATGAAATCACACCTCCCATCATGCTGTGCTCTGCGGGAAGTCAAGCAGTGAGAGAGAGCTTTCACAAGGCTACTGACACTCTCAGCTGGAGCAGATGTTGTCATACATGGTCAAATGTACAAGAATAATAAGAGATTAGGAGCTTCTTGGAGCGTTTGATTGTTCCTGTTAAGACAGTATCTCAAGTGACGTGGATCTTCTTCTGAAATGAATTCCTCTGTCAGAGTCAATATATCAAGTTCTGCTCTTAAAGTTGTGTTTATTTTGGCCTGCCCACAAGCTAATTCTACTAAATTTTCCACACCCTTTTCTCATTATACACACATTTTCCCATGGTTCACTTGATATCTTTGGAAAATTTGGGATCTTTACTAAAATTAGAAACAAGTTACTGTAAGTTTCTGAACAACGTGCATCTGTAGAGGAGAGATTTATCAGGAGGGAAACAAAGATGATATTCACAAACTGCTGACTCAGCACACCTCCTTCATTATGGAACCAACACCTGTGTCAATGACACTTTCTTCTCAGGATGTTTAACGAACCACATCGAAGCCAAAGTTTGGTGATGACAGATGTTACACTGTGGACAATGTCTTCTCTGTAAATGACAGCATTGTTGGTACTGGAGATTGATTTGTCAGTAGATGTTTGCTTTTGAGGTTGTTCCTGTTTGGAGGTTTTCAAAACGTTCAGTGAGACCCAGGTCATGGCTTTGTGAGACATGTAGACTTGTAATGTCATGAATTTACCCACTAGCCAAAGCTGAGTGGGAAATAAAACAGCTTTTGCTCCCTGACTGATGCCTTACAGACCCTATGTTGCTGTATCAATGATCAAAGCTGAAGTTTAACTCTGGGTCTGCAGTGACTGATGAAATGAATACTTATTTTGGAAATGAACTCTTCAGTTGTTATTGAAGCATTTGTGACCTCTGTTACTCCTCACTCCATTGTTTTGGTTCACACATAATTTCACACACTATTAGTTGTACAGAATGTCAACAATATGTGTTTTTGTTTAATCCAGAGCCAGAGGAGAGTCATGTTTCATTTTTGCTGTGCTTTTGAAAAGGGATTAGTTAAATAAAATTAAAAAAAACAACTCTCTTTAGCGTCTACATCCCCCTGACTTTGTTTATAGAATCACAGCTGAAGCAAATATGCCTGGAGGAACACAAACACTTCAAATGCAAATGTTTCAGAGCAGGAAGAACACTTTGATACACAACAGCAACAATATTCAGTTTCTTATAAGCTGCTTTTTGCCAACTTGACAAATAATGTTCAAAGATGAACTTTTATTGTCTGGTCTATACAGACTTTTGGCCTATATATAAACCACATGTCCTCTAGTTATTGTAAATTCACTGAAATTCCTCAGCACAGTGCAGAGTGAGATAGACTGAGCGGAGAAGGTTTGGTCGCTACCCCAGAAATATGAGATATCCTTCAATCAGTTTGTATATTTTATCCATTAAGACTGCCACTCTCTTCTCTTTGAAAATCAGTGGTGGAGCCAGGGTGACATAACTACATTGACAGTTCCTTACTATAGCATGAATGATAAAGACAGATTATACATATAGCCACTCTTATTATTATTTCATATACGTAAGTGTAAATACTCTAAAAGCCATTTTTCTTTGCTCATTTCTAACAATATAAACCAAAAAGCTGTCAAAATGGGCAGAAAATGTATTTTATTAGCACAAGAGGTAATCTATTACTGTTGGTTTGTTAATATGTTGTTTGATGTCAGTGCAGACTAAAAGTTATTTCAGTCATATTCAGCAGTTTAAACCAAGAGGAGATTTAAAGTCGCTTAGTTATGATACAATATTATTCAACTATTATCATTTTAATAACTTGTAATAAATAATATTTCTAAAATAATAACTTTTGAATCAGTAATGTTTTACAATTGTGTTCTGAGCATTTTTACTGATGGAAATAAACCTTAAGCAACATCATAACATTTGAATAACTTATACTTAATTAAATTGAGAGTAATAGCAGAGTTCAGTTTTAGTATTATGACTGCCTGCTTTGTACAAATAGACTCTGTCTTCAGATTTCTGAAACCTTATTATGCTACGACGTAAATAATGATTCTAAATTTACTAAGGCGCCATTTTAAAGTTTTTTTCATTCGTCGAACGTGGTCTCTTGTCGGGACAGCGTAGTAGTGATGGTCGCGTGCAAGGCGCTTCAAACTTTCCTGACGTTTACAAAACCAGACATTCTAGAATTGTCTAGAAGCTTCGGTTAATCGCCATGGGAAAGTGACGACGTGTGGCGGGCTCGGGCTAGCTGGTTAGCAAGCTAACTTAAGTAGAAGAAAAGAGTTGATAGAAACAGAAGTAAAATATTGCTGTTGCTTTTCTGCCATTTGAAAGCAAAAGGAATGAAGTTTAAAGCCGAACTCGTAACATTTCTTCTAGACGGGTAAGAAAACAGCTATTAATGCTAACTGTGGCTAGCGATAGCAAAACTTTGAAATAACTCTAAAAAAAAAAAAAAACCAAACAAACAAAAAAAATATATAATTACAGTATGTTGAGGAATGCTGAAGTTTTAGTTGGTACAGAATTTCTATAATTTAAAACACACCATAACCACGGCAGCCATTACAAATTAATGAGCTTGCGTTTGTTAATTTAATTACAGATGTACTGCTTAAACATATGTAACATAAATGACTCTACTTCAACTCGTTTTTGTTTTTGTAACTGTAATTTATCAAATATTTCGTGTTGTATGGTCTAGCACACTGGCGGTGAGAAATAACTGAGAGATGCACTTCTCCCTCCGTCCTACAGGCGTCGCTGTGTTACAGTCGTGCAGCGCTTTCAGACACTCAGCCCTCTTTATTTGAATCTCCTCTGCTGCCTCTACTTGCTCTTTTCCCATTGGCTGATTTCGCCGCCGCTTCCTGCTACGTCTTGCACTTTGCAGCGGTGTGTAGTTTTTGGATGCTGAGGAGACTCTCGTCGTTGCTCTCATACTGTAAACACACAGACGGTTTATGTCGGTTCTGTCGCTTCGTGTGCCAGCAGACTGTAAACATCCAGCCGGTCCGAGATGGCCCAGTGCTCCGAGCCTGCTAACGTTAGCTCCGCGCTGAACGGAGCGCCAAAGAAGGAGAGAAAGGTGGCTGTTATCACCGGCATCACCGGACAGGTAATATTACTCACTCAGATCTCAGCCAGTATCTGTTCTTACACGGTGTGCACTTGTTGTTCACAGGCACATTCACGAAGATTTACTTTTACCGCTGCTCTGAACAGCTTAACGACTCTTTGGTCGTGGTTTGTATTAGCGTATCCGTTTGTTTATAACCTGTTTATACCTGTTCCAGGTGCAAAAACCCGGTGTATCACTCCTGCATCCACAGCTCTGAAGTTAGCTTGTGAGTCGGCATTTAAGGGGAAAGTTAGGTGTTCCAAACTGGTCCACAACAGACCAGGTCCAGACCCCAAAACCATCATAGTTAGGCTTGCCAGATCTGGATTAGATTTACAGGTAGACTCCAGTAACTGTTTAAAACACTGTTTCAGGTTTGTGAAACTTTGATTCTGTCACTGAAAACAGACAAAATGGCGATTTCACTCATTTCCCCCCCCAAACCAGGCCTCATCAGACCAGGTCTAGTTCAAAAACCACTATAGTTAGCCTCGTCAAATCTGGACTGGGTTAACCCAGAGGTGTTAAAGACTGTTTAAAACACAATTTCAGATTTATAAAAGCTTAATTCCATTTGTGAAAACCTTAAAAAGTGCAGTTTCACCCCCCCCCACAACCAGGCCTCAGCAAACCAGGTCTAGTTCAAACACCACTAGAAGTAGACTAGTCAAATATGGACTAGATTAACCCAGAGAAGCTAAAGAGTGATTAAAACACAATTCAGATTTGTGAAATGTTCTGTGTGAAAACACAAAAAAGTGTAATCCCTTTTCTTCTCAATCAGACCCCATCAGACCATCAAACCACTACTTAGATTTGTCAAATCTGAACGAGATTAACGGCGAGAGCGTAAACTCTGTTTAAAACACTGCAAAACATTCCCATCCAGATCACATTGGACCAGGTCTAGATCTAAAACCATGTATACGTAGACTTGAAAAATAAATAAACATCTATAAATCACAAATCTGAAATTGTGTTTTAATCACTCTTTAGCTTCTCTGGGTTAATCTAGTCCAGATCTGACAAATTTAGTTATATTGGTTTTAGACCTGGTCCAATGTGGTCTGGATATGTAAAAGCAGTTAAATTCACTTTTTGTGTTTTTTGCTTTCATAAATAAAATAAAAACCTGTCTAAAATATTGTGATTTAATTTCCCCCTTAGAATAACTTTGCATTGTGTTAAATCTTCATTTTCCCCCTAAACGTTGTCTTACCTGTCTTTTCTCCTCTTCTGTTTGCGGTGTGGTAAAATTATTTACTTTAGCTTCCTAAATTACATTGAAATTGTCTTACTGCGAAATAAACTTTTCATTATTTCAGAAGGGGAAAAACGAAATTATTTCCTTCTCTTGTTGTCTCAAACACGCCCTTCCACTGAGCCTACAGATACATTTATCAGGTTACACATTAGCCACCTGACACCAGGAAGTTGGGCCAGAGGCAGTTTTTAGAGGACATGAATTTTACCATGATACTTCCTCAGTAATCAGCCTGACAGTGGTTTAAGAAGTACTCAGATTCCAGAAACCAAAATCTCAAAAGCCAGTTTTGCTAGCTTTTAGCATTCAGTTAAAAAGAGCTCTTAGCCACACCTCCTACATCCTTCAAGTCTAAAATAAGAGATAATACGGTAGATGTCTTATCACGTTGAAATCTCTTCAAAGATATTCACTCTCTCTTTTGTCTGCCAGCACACAGAGTACAAAGTACAGTTGATATTGCTTGTTAGCTGCAGAGTTAACAGGACATGTACAGAGGTGCGGCACTTTTTAATCACTCATATCCTGTAGTTGTTTAATGTGGTATTGTGTGATCAGAGCTGGATATGGTGTGAAGTTTACTGATGACAGATACTGTACAGATACTATAACAACACTTTATTCTTACATGACTTTGCACATCTGAGTATACTTTAAGTTTATCTTGCATAGTTTTTCAGTAGTAGGTCTGTAACAATGTTTAGGTGGGTGTTACCTGCTGATCAGTGTGTAGTGAGTGTTTGCCATCATGCTACTTTTCTGGTGTGAAACATTCATCATGTTTCAGACACAGCACAGTGATTGTGGTCCTCACCTAATGGATCATAACCTGAACAAAACTCCTGAACAAAGGGCAGAGAGAAGTGTCAGCTCTGCAGAACTAGCTTTACTTGTATTAATGCAGAGATTACTGGAATGATGACGTTGTCAAGGATGTTTGCTATCCTATTACTTTTATGGCTTTGTTCATTGTTGTGTCTTTGTGGGTTTGGAAGTTACGTCATCATTATGGTGACAATAGGACAAGGATCCATACTTTATTCTGTCAAGAGCAACTCAGACAGGAACCACAGCTTTTTAAGTTGATATTAGTTTTTAGTTTAGTCGATATTATCAGTAGTGTTAATAGTAAATACTTAAAAATATATCAAAAACTGCAATAAATTAATACTTCATATAGTGGATTTTGTACAAATTTGACCCATTTCCACTTAATTCAAGTTTAATGTACTTAGTTTATTCAATGGATTTGTTAATTTCTTTACTGTTCAAAGTTTTCTATTTTCTCTTTATAACTTTATTATTAACATTAAAATGTACTCCTTCAGTACATATATTTGTCATAACTCTTAGTCTTTGGTGATTTTATCAGTAAAAATCAACATTGGCCAAGCTATCATCATTATATATTGATACTGGTATCAGCCTCTAAAAGTTCAGCATTGTTCAGACTACTTATTACACATGTGTCTGTTCTGGATCTGTGGACAGGTGCACATAGATCCCAGATCAGCATTAGGGATGAATGCAAAATTCATGGTTTTATATGCAACAGAAAAAATGTCCCCACTTAGCCCAACCCAAACATTAAAAAAAAGTAATGATGTTGTTCATTCATACAGCAATTCAGATAGTAAAGCTTGGAATAGAATAGGACAGGAGGACTGCTCCGATAGCCTCACATGGAAGCACTGATTTATTAGATGTTAGGAGTTCATATTTATTGGGGTTAATGTGAGCTTTGTATTAACTGTACAGTAGAATCATATAAAGGATTTGATGTAAACTGTACAAGTGAGAACTTCAGCTTCCATCAGAGGGCCAGTTTTGGCACATGGGCCGCTGTTTGCTTACAACTGAATTTTTGCATTAACACCCATGCAATGACATTCAGTATTTCTATTGAGTGGCAGTCATGTTAGGTCTAACTCTTCTTTTTGGTTGTCTCTATGAAATATCAGATTGCTAATAAACATTCCCTGGTTCCGGCTTCTGAAATGTCAGGATTTGAAGCTGCTCTTTGTCACATATGAAAATAAACAGAATATTTTGGGGGGTTTTGGACTTTAAGTTGGACAAAACAAGACATTTGAAGACATCACCTTGGACACTAATTGTCAGATTAGTCACCAGTGAAAGTAATTGTTAGTTGCAGCTTCACAGCATTGTCATTTTGTGGCAGCGACAAGAACCTGTCGAAGACATTTGCATTAATGGTTATGTGTGTGCATTCAAATATAGTGTGTGTGTATTTTGTGTGAATGTGTGTCTTTTGCGGTTGTATGCACATGCAGAAGAGCATTGTCAGTTTATGATTTGCATCAGAGCAAATAAGCAGCAGGGAATAAGCAGAGACTTGGGGAATGTTTCATGGTTTGAGGTGAAAGTTGTCAGTTGACCGTTCCCAGACTGCAGCCCTGGAGAGACGACTATCGGAGGTCTTGGAAAGTCATTTTCAGCATCTCACATTCCTTTCCGAAGCTCCTTCTCCCCTCGCCCTCTTTTAACAGGAAAAAAAGGAAGAATAACAGTGTTAATTCATTTTTATTCTGCCGGTCATGGCGTTACTATTGAATACTGAGAGCCCATGTAGAAGGCAGGCAGGCAGGCATCTGGATAGACCATCACAGAAGTCACTAGCCAGGGCCATGGGGGTCACAGTGATGCCATAAATCGCCTGGCTAACTACTGTTCATAAATTTCAGGGCAGCATGCTGCTCAGTCTGAATATCTTAGACTGCTGTCTCAGTGTGAAGTATTGGGGTGAGAGGGTGTGAGTTATGGGAGACCACCGGAGTGCCAAGGCAGAGCTGCAGAGCCGGGCAGGGGCTCTGGCTGACACTGCTTTTTTACGATGCGGGGTTATGAAGAGGACAGGTTCAGTCTCAGTGTTTGACAGTGAAACTTTACTTTGGCTTTGAGGCTCACACTTCTTTCTTCAGCTCCTCTGGTTGGGAAAACAACGCCGCGCTGCGATACGACCCCTCGAGCTGTTTGATGTTCGTTCTACAAGCCTCTTTCCTTCATCCTTTTGTTGGCGTTTGATACACTTCTCTCGTTCCCCACTTGCCTCGTTCCACTGACTCCACTGTTAAGCACAGGATAGAGTCTGAGCAGGAGCCAATAATAATAATCATAAAGCTAAGAATGCGTGCGCACATCTCCTCTGTCGCTCATAATGGCTCCTGATGGCTCCTTTAAGACTGATTCCTGCTCTGAATGAAGTCTGGTAACTTGTAGAAAGACAGGAACACATGTAAGTTCAGCTGCAGTTGGTGCTAAAAAGAAAAGTTAAAGGCACATGCTTAGCATTGGCAGTGGAGTAACCCATGATCTGATGGTGTGATGATAAACCAGTTTAGCAATGCGCTACTTGTTTATAAGACAGTCATCTTCGGTACAACATGATGTCTGTACTGTGGAGAGAAAGCACATTTGAAATGATATGGAACCATTTTTGATACAACATATTATCCTGCAGAGAGTGTTTTCAGTTTCGCTGAGTCTTATAAAAAACTGCCAGCAACAGAGCAGTTAAAAATGATTTAACTGTTCCCAGAGTGGTGCCAGAATACGACTGTATGTAAACCAGATTTATTAAATCAGCAACCATATGAATCACTTACTGAACTAAATGCTATTACTGTTCTGAATAGATTAATTTACTGTATGTTTACTACAAACTGAGGGTAGCTGCAGTAACCAGTGACAAAGTTTAACCAATCAGCTCCGACATCCACAACCCACAACCAGAATCTACTGTAATTAATATGGACAAACAAAACTGAAAATGTCATCCACTGATTAATATTTACAAATATTGATGTGAATGTAATCCTTGATTGTATTGACTAGTCCTGAGCAAGTATTGTTAACATAATTATGTTGGTCACTTCATTCCTGCAGAATTTGCTGCTGTAACTTCACTGCTTTGGTTCTAGTGTATCTTGCATTCAGATGAGTGAGTTTGACAGTTAATCCTCATCATAAACACTGATTTGACTTATTGGAAAATAGGATTATCATGGCACAAAGCTTAATTCTACACATGCTTTAAGATACTTTTTAATTTAAAACTGTCTTCAATCCAAGAAGCTTCACTGTTTCTCTTCCCTGGAGCTGTTGGGGCTTAAGCGTAGTCAGCGTAGAGGTCATAATGAGGGAGGAGCAGGCGCTGCACCTTTCACTTTACCCACCCATCCTGCTGGTTTGGGGACTAGCAGCCTTCCAGTCAGGTCACATGGTCAAGAGCTGCTCCATTGCAGCTCAATGTGGCTGAAATATCTCAACATACAGTAGCTAAGATATTTTTACTGCAGCTGTATCTGCAGTATGTATATATACAGTAACTGTTGTAACTGTTGTGAAGCAGTGTACTTCCTGTATGCAGCAGAAGTTTCTGATTCCTGAATCATATTGATACCAGGAAGCTGTGCTCACTCATTTATTTCACCGACACGCCTGAGTGGTCCTAAAGTCAAGGGAAGAGAGATTCAGGCTGCTCCTCACACAGCACACCAAATATTCCTACTTAATGCTGAATGTGTGTGTTATGTGTGTGTGGATGTGCTTGTGTGTGTTGCGGTCTGTGATTACAGCTTCATTAAACCATATCGGGCCTAATTGCAGACCGGTGGTGTGCTTGGCAGCTTCTGCCTGCGGTCTAAAGAAAGCACATTAAAGTGATTCATTTGTAACTTATACACAATGACAAATAAACGTACGTTTGGCCATGAACTCTGTGTTCAGATGAATACATGCATAATGCCTGCAGGCACACAGGCTGAGCTCTTTAAAAATTTGGACTGGGTCAGATATGTTTTCCATTAGGTCTTTTCCTCCTTAATCTTATGCAGGTGATCTGACCCTTAATTACGGGTCAAAGGTCACAGAGATGACCCAGTGATACTGCTCGTAAAGGACCCAGTAATTCACTTGTCCACCATTCCACCAGCAGGGGGTACCAAACTCATAGTGCTGGGGTTTGTCCAAGTACATCACATACTGTACTTCCTTCTTCTCTCCTCCCAGGCTGAAGGAAAGATGGTGGCTGTGTTCACAGTCTCAGAGGTCATGACACCGTATTTGAGGACACCTCAGTGTGTACAAATATGTTAAAATGGGTTTTGGATTGTTGGTGGGACAAAACGAGAATAAGTTGTCTCAGGATCTGGAAAATGATGATTGCTGGTTTTCACTGTTATTTGATTAATTCAGAAAATGATCATCACATCAGTCAATGATGAAAATAATTGCTAATTGCAGCCTACATGCAATGTGACTCCTCGAGACACCAGAAAAAGAACTTCAGCAAAGGAACTGAATTCATACAGCACTTTTCTAGTCATATAGGCACTTTACTCCACAGGTCACATTCACCCATTCATACAGCGCTTTTATCCAGAGTGCTCTGGTTCTGCTCAAAGTTTCTGCCTCTAAAAGGAAGTTTTTCCTTGCCACTGTCGCCAAGTGCTGCTCATTGCAGGTCATGTTAGGTCTGTTGCTGTAAATATTACATGGTCTAAACCTGCTCTATATGTCTTTTGTTGTGATTCGGTGCTGTGGCGACCCGCTCTACCTCCTGAGCCACAGTTATATCTGACTTTGTCTGACTATGTGATGGAAATGGTCCATTTATCAGCAGGCGAATCAGCTGCCATTCCTCCATCTTAATATCCATTATATAATTTACTACATTTCTCCTGGACAGATTGTTTTTAAGTGGTTGTGCAGTGTTTTATCTTTGTAGCTATTTCTGTCCATTTCTGGCTTTTTTCATTTCCTATTATTGTCATGAGATTCCTAATGAGGTTGCAAATATTGTTTTATTATCTTAAAGATTATCTTTAATTTGTGCATTTCAGAGCATTTTAAAATTAAAATTTAAGTTTAGAGAATAAATAGCTCAATAGCTTTGTTCACATCACCTGCAGCGAGTTGGTTTTGTCAGTATATCTCCCTGTAGCTGATACTGTATAGATATATCCTGATAGAAATCAGTGTTGCAGATATGGGTCACTCAAACTCAGGTATTTTAATAGCACTAATAAGGAAGGAGAGATCCTCCCCTCTAGACACAGCTGTGTTTATAGTTTTTGTAGTGAAGAACTAATTGCATTGCAGTGGTATGATGCTGTTAAGTACATACACTGAATAGCTTTCCTGTGAGAAACACATGAACACAGAGCAGTGCCACCTTCTGATATAGATGCGTATATATCCTCTTACTGGAACCACAGGATGATGATGTGATAATGATGATTATGGGAATGTTGATTGGAGCTAATGATAGCACTCTGAGAGCAGTTCTGATGAGCGAACATTATTAACATATTTCAGACACATGGACTGATTTAGTCTAATGTCAACATCAGCTCCTTTCACCCAAAATCCATATATTCTGTCTGGGCTTCCTCTTTCTTTGTAACCTTTGTCTTCTCTACTTTTATATTATGTTGCTTACAGAGAATTTTTTTTAAAGAATGTGATTTTAAAGTTGTAGTATTTTACAGAAAAATGCAGAAAATTATGACACTATTTAAAATGAATTAAAAAAGCTATACATTGACACAGCTGCACTCAATTCAGTCCTTAAAATGTCTGACACTTTGTTTTTAAAATCATTTAACGAGACTAGTGACTGTGATTATATAGCATGTGCCTGTGTATTATTGGCAGAAGTTACATTTACATAACAGTGTGGTTTTTTATGTCCCACACATACCCACAAATATGCATATGTATGCACTTAATCAGTTTTTATCTCATTAAATTAACAGAATTATACTGTGTTTCAAGGAGAAGAACATTTATTTTGTTTAAACATGCAAATTTAAGTCTATTTAAAGGCAGAAAATGAACAATGCTGAGTTTACACCACTCTGTTTAGTGATAGTAAATGTTTCACACCTGTACCTGTCTGCAGTATGAGAGTTTTGTTTAAATCTTGCTCCCCCTGTGGACAATCGTGGCCACTACAAACAGTCCTTGAGATTAAGAGGAGGGATTCAGTTAATACAAATATGAAACAATCATTGTCTTGTACTTCAATTAACTTTCACCCTCCAGTTACTGGACCAGCCTTTTGGCTTATATTCAGTGGAGCTACAGAAGAGAGAGATCATATTGTGTCAAAGGCCAAAATGAGTCTTTGGGGAGTTTGTGGTATGGCATTGACCTGGCAGGTGAACATGTAGTTTGTGTGTGTGTGTGTGTGTGTGTGTGTGTGTGTGTGTGTGTGTGAATGTGCGCGTGCACACCCCTCGCTCCCACCAAGCGCCCAACTCCCCATAACAGGAAACGGCGAGGTGAGGCCAGGGTTTATGGGCTAATACGGCCTCAAAGGAGCCTCTTGTTTTGAAACAGAGCTGCAGCTCTTCAGGCTTGTTTTCCATATTGGTCTGGCATGGAACGCTTTGACCCTGGCACAGGGGCAGGAAAACATGACACCGGCTGGAGCTTTGAACGCCGTGGGGACGGGCGAGGGGCTGCCAGTGCCCCCCCCCACCTTCCTCCCACCCCCCCTCTTGGTTAGGCAGAAACAGGTTGGGCATCAGTGCCAACTGACCGCCAGAGTGCTCAACCTGCAGATGCTGATCTTAATGATAGTGCTAAACCATAAATTTATTTTTATAAAACTATAAACATTTACTGTTAGCATGTCTTTAGAGGATAGTACTAGCTGTTTGGCATTTTTAAACCTATGCAGCTTTGTTTCAGGGCAAAATCAATGATGGAAGTGAGAACTGTGGAAATACAAATTAATGCAGAGGGGCAAAAATAATTTTGTGAATTGCCCTAGATAACAAGCAGCCATGTAATAGAGCAATATCAACAAGAAAACACAGTTTCAAGCTCCTGAATCAACAGAAGGTTACTGCATTAACCTTTGGAAAAATAAATGTACATCACCATACTTGTGACCATCATAACTCATACTCAATCTTGGGAATGTTGGGTAAAATATCCCTACTTTCTGGTGCTTTCAGACGCATCTCACAGTCTTCATCAGCGGCTGATATTGGCCTTTTTCTTACAGACAGGTGATGGTAGGAAAAACACAGGTGTGAATTATAAAATTTATGATTTACCTTTCAGTGTTTGGGTGGCCAAAGCTTAAACAGAAATCTGAGCATCTAGAGATGTAAAATAAATATAAGCAATATATCCGGGCTTGTTTTCTTCTGCCCCCTAGTGGGCATGAATCAGCCTAGTATTTCTTTAATGCAACTCACTAGGGAATAAAACGGAGAGATAAAGCCTCTGCTGCTTTTTCCAGCCTGTAGCGTAAAGCTTCTACAGGTAATTCCACTGACTTTTCTCCATGGCACTCGGCCTGTACCTGTAAGGTCTCCCTGATGTCAAGGCCTAACGCAGCCTTAGGCATGACCATCTCTGCCTGGCTCTGAGTGTGGGGTTCCTGGGTGTCCTCCAGCCTCTACTCTCCTCCCCTCCCCACGCTCCCCCAGGACCCTTTCTCCTCTGCTCTCTCCTGCCCTCCACCTCCACTGTTACCCCCCAGACCTGGAGAGGAAGCGCGGGGCTGGCATGCTGGCAGTGTGAGCGTACGTGTGTGTTTAAATGTGTGTGTGCACATATGTGAGGGGGATTGAGCGATGAATGCCATGACTAGTTCGGAATGTTCCAGAGTGTTCCAGAATGTGCGGTCGGAAAGTCTGAGCAAGGAAAAAAGACGAGGAGTAACATGGGTGAGGGGAACAAGACCTTATTGACAGGGCTCGCTCTCTCACACACTCGCACACACACGCAGACACACACATTGGCCCTACGTCTGGCCAAAGCTCCTGATTCATGTGGATGTTACACCTAATGATCCCAGGCCTCAGTATTCAGCTGCAGTGTGCAGGTTTCAGGAGGGCTGTGTTCCAGCACCGTGAAAGAGTCATTCTTGTTTGACCGCTAATGTGTCATGGATTCAACAATATACAGGTTTACTTTCCAACAAATCACTGCGCCAGCCAGTTTCGCTCAGAAGAAGCCGAATTTAAAGAAGATTTAGACACTGTGCAAAAGTTTAAGGCACGAAACGCAAAGCGAGGATGCGTTCAGAAATAAATGCATCAATTAACGTCATACAAAGTTCAGTAAACAGGAAGTAAATAAATAAAATCAATATTTGGTTTTTCAAGGTACTTGGCAGGCAGGTTATACCAAGCATCTCTGAGAACGTGCCACGGTTCCTCTGTGGATTTTAGTGTTATTCTTCATCAAGTAAGCTCCACAACACGGGGAACATTTCAGCCTCTGGGCGGATAGGAGGCAGAGTTAGTAGGCCTACTGTTTTGAGTAAAAGGAAAACAATGTAGGAATGTATTAATTATTTTGATAAATAGATCATTTAGTAGGGATGTAAAGGCTTTACATTTAGTAGATGATTTATTTTGTGGTTTATTCTTATAATTTTTTTGAATAACTAACTTTTTGTTGATTTTGTCTGGACCTTTTGGACCTTCTTCCACTTATTTTACATAATTTTACTATTAGACGGTTTCACATTTGGCACAGTCCTACCTGTGTGTGTGTGTGTGTGTGTGTGTGTATCTGTTGTTTGTTGTGCTAAACAACAAAGCATCCCTTCTTTGTTCGTCTTGGCCTAATAATGAAAGAATAACAAAGTTTGTCTCCAGAGAGTCTGTGAAGCACTTTCAGTTGTGGATATCTTGAATTCACTCAGTATTTTATCTTGTGTTTTGGTTGTGTTGCAGTGACTCAGTCAATACCAGATAACTGAATCAATATGTCTGAGCTGCACATTTGTGTGTATTATAATTATCATTGTACATTGTATTTAAATGTTGTTTTTTCTTCTATTTTTCAGGATGGTTCCTACCTCGCGGAGTTCCTGCTCGCCAAAGGCTATGAGGTGAGGGAGAAACCCAGACTTCAGGCTTAAACAGTACCAAGAATCTCTTATTTGGAAACGTAGACACACACACACACAAATCCAGACACTCATAAATGCCAACATACACAGAAACACACACAGAGCAACATTCCCTTGATAAGCCGCATCCAGTCACAGCAGTGTGTGGGAGCTCCCAGGGGATTGTGACGTAATTTGACAGTGGGCTTCATATGTGGACTGACTCACATCTCACTCTGATAAAACCCTTTGTGTTGCTCTCGAGCCAGTTAACCCCTCACCTTTTACCCCTAGGTCGGACCATTAACAGGGAAATTGCTGTTATCATATCACCGTTTGAAAGAGGTCACTAGCTTTCACCTGCCACACTGTGTTTTCATGAGCGCAAAAAGTCAACAGCCTGTTGATGGATGCAGAGGTTAACAAGCTGTTTCTGACTGACCGAGGCTGCATCTGGTGGTTTCACACCCCTGAAAAGTCTATACATTCAACACACTTGCATAAACATACGTGTTGCACCAGAGCTCATTGTGTTTTCCTGACAGTAGCTGCATGACTTCACTTCCCTTGAGATGTGTGTAGCAGAAACACACACCTTCATCGCAGCCTGGTCCAGATTTACAGACAGGAGAGAGGAAGTAGACTGGATCCAGGTTGGGGGATATGCTGATGTGGAGGGGGTGGGGGGAGGCATTAAAGAGGAGCGCACATGCAGGCAGGAAGTGCACAGTGAATAAAGGAAGTGAGGTCAAGCCACAGCGTCCTCCCACTAATGGACTCCCCTTGGATCAGGTCCTGTTATCTTCCCTGAGCAGAGCTTCCTCACACGTCCTCCCCCTTCAGGACATGGTGTACAGATCATCAGATCACAGGCAGCATTAAAAACACTGTGAACTGGAGCCATGACACACAATATTGTTGTATCAACTTTTGCAATACAAAATATAGTATGTGTCCAAAGGTCTTTTGAACATAAGAATAATTTTCGATGAAGTAGAGCAGACCACAATGTTATATTTGACATTTTTTAAATGTTGTTGTCACATAAAAAATATACTGTTATCATACTGTAGATCAGTGACAACAAAATACATCTATAAAGACTTACATTTTAAACCAACAAACTACATTTTTTATCTAACTCTCAAATGGAAAATGAGCCTATGAAGGACAGTGTTTTATATGCAAGCCAGTGCTGTAATGGCGAGACAAAATATGACTCTGTTTTGTGTATTAAATTACCATATTTTATGACCACACTGGCCCAGTTTAGTAGGATATATTTCTAATACGCTTGACATCATTGGCACAGGAAAAGGTGGCGCTTATCATTATTAATGTGTGTTGGGAGGTTTGAGATTTGCAGCTTTTTACTGAAAAACTTCATATTGTAAAACTGATTCACAGACAAAAATGTGATGGAAATGGTCCAAATGTAGACTGATAAAGACCAACTGCTAGCCTTAGTTAAAAATGATCTGATCTAAAAACCACAACTATAATATTCTGTTCTGGACAGCTTTTACTGTGAAGCAGCTACAGGAAGTGTTGAGTTTATATTCACGGTCCACTACTGTAGCGCAAAACAGTATTTTTCATGGTTTTTCAATTAAAGATTTTTCTTTCTCATATCTTATTTGATTTATATATATTTTTAATACGATGCCTTAATTTGTAAACAAACTGTTGGGTATTTACTAGTCAGAGAGCACAGACAAGATGATTAAACCTCCTTGTGTTCATCTTTTCCATCTCTTTTTCTCCCAGGTTCATGGTATTATGCGTCGTTCCAGCTCCTTTAACACTGGCCGCATTGAGCATCTTTACCAGAACCCCCAGACGCACACTGAGGGCAGTAAGTGTCCCATTTACAAACCCTTTTAGATATTGGAGATTACTGTCATGTTACGAAAAAAGCTTCTTTAATTTCATCTATGTCTTTATTCTTGATGAAGTCTTTATCAAGTTTTTTTTTAGGTTTGAGGCTGAACTTGAGTGGGGATGTTGTGATTGTATGTGCAGCATCTTAAACCCCTTTTACTGGTTCAGTGTAATCCTAGCACAGGTGGCATAATTAAAGGTCTTCTTAATGCCAATACAGCTCCGTTTCTGTGTGAAAGGTGCTTGTGAATCCCCTGGACACCAGGTCACCTTTAATGATGATTACTAATCTCTTCTACAAGTTGAAATTTCCATGGAACACAATGGCTTGTGAAACTCCCTGTCTTCAAGAAACTGTCCAGTCATGTTTCTTTGTGTTAGTTCCAGCTAAGAAAACAAAGAAACATTTAATTCTTCAAATACAGCAGCTGCCAATATTTGCACCTGCTGATCAGTAATCAGCCAGGAACCTCTTTTCTTTGGCGTTCCTCCCATCTGCAAACCCTTGTCACTAACCTACTGACATCAAACTTTTCAATATAAGCAGCCTGTATTCATAAATAGAGCTTGGTATATTAAAACCTTGATAAGGAAAATGTATGCTCTACTGTGGAGATCATTCCTCTGCAGATTTCGCTTTGGCATTATGTACTAACAGCATGCCAACTGGTAGAAAAACATCTTCTAAGGAACTGCAGTTACAGTAGAACATAGTCGACTTATCACCTCAGTCGGTTGACCTCCTTTCAATGAGGCGTCAAATATGTCTGATTCTGTTTGAAGCACACAAGCAAAAATAGATCAACGACGGCTGAGTTTTATTCTTGACTCTGATATAAGACATCAAAAACAAACTCCTGAAAACAAAGTCACAGTTGGTGAACATGTGAAGGACCAGTTAGCGGAAATGCGGTTTTGTTTTCAGATTTGAAAATGAAAATGAGTGTTTGTAAGTGTGTTTTAAGTGAGTCCTTTTTTTGCATGTGAATTCATCGGTGTGTGTTTGTCCCGCTTTCTGTCAGACATGAAGCTGCATTATGGCGATCTGACTGACAGCACGTGTCTGGTGAAGATCATCAACGAGGTGAAGCCCACAGAGATCTACAACCTCGGTGCTCAGAGTCACGTCAAGGTAGGATCCCACACACTCACATGAATCCTGGTCAGAGTCTGTGCAGCACACTGTGTTCCTGTGAATTAAGACCACCTCCCTGTTTAAACTTTTCCGATAGAGTTAACTTTCTCCTGTTTCCCTGGAATCACTGGGTTTGTTTTGAGGAGCAAGATAAAGGAAAAGAGCTGATAACAGTCTTGAATAAAGTTGTGTGTTATTTCCAGAGTAGAGTTGGTTTCAGTTTTATGACTTGAAGCACTTGCCTCAACTATTCATAGATTTCTAGTGAAATATGACTTCTTTTCAGTTTTATGACATTGTACACAGATTTCTAGTGAAATCTGATCTAATCACTTAGCCAACTTGTATTTTCTGTTCTGTTTCTGATTGTGTCTCTATCAGCTCTAGAGAAAGATATCTGTTTCTTTAGCTGCTAGATGTTCTTCTTCCCTCACCACCCGTTAAAGTTGCCTGTTTAGGAACGTCATGCTTTATCAGATTGTATTTGCTGAACACCTGCAGAGTTGGTGATAATTTTCTGTGGGGAATGCCCCCACCTGTGATCTCGTTCACGTCATTTGGTTCACTCTTGGAGTATTGAGAAGGATTACCTTACAGCAAATTTCAGACCTAACCTTGTAAGAATTCTGGCCAGTGCCCTGGGAAGAAAAAGGTTGAAAAAAATGGACTTACGCTTTGGAAAATTGTCATCTGTAATTTGAGGTTTTAATGATATGCACTTAATGGGCTTACACATCCAAAAATGCCTCATGTAACACCGTCAGTAGCGCCTATTTTTCTTTTGCCTTATTTGGTTTCTTCGCTGCTACAATATCCAGATATCCAGTAAATGTAAAAAGACTCCTCATCCTTACCACTAGAATTCCATTGTGATCTCTGTCAGATTGAAACTCAGTGGATGCCAGTTCAGCAAATCTTGTCAACTGCGTTTGAGTGCCAGAGTCTGCATATGGTCAGTGCTGAGTGCTGCTGTAAATAGTTAACAGCAGATGATGTTAAAAAGGGACTTTTCAGTTCTGGGAAGTGAGCAGCTCATGTGCGGAGGATGCTGGAGCTGATGGGACAGGAAGTAATGTTTTCTTGGATGGGTCAGTCTGTGCCACAATGTCCCTTTTGTCTCGGAGCTCCGTGGTGATCCCAGGAGATCCCTTGGCGCCACCCCCCTCCTCTCCTCCTTCTCCTCCAAACTGGGATCTGACACACAGTCTCCAGGCAGCACTGATCCTCCTTCGCCATGGTGGTTTGGGTGGGATATGGAGCCAAGAGCTTAGTCAGATCATAGATAATAAGGCCATTTGTAATGTGAACATGAGACACTGCTTTTCAATAGGAGAGGTTTCTCAACAAAACCCTTCCATTTTTGGATGCGATTGGTATAATTTTACCATTCAGTTCAGCTCAGTTTTATTCCAATTTTAGAAGCCCTGAGGGAAACACGCCAACTTGCATATCACTAGCATGGAGTACCAGCTTATGCTGAAATGATTAATTGATTCTTAGATTACTAAACCAACAGGAAATTGTTCAGTTACGTTGAGTTTTATAGTTAAAACTTCTGGTTCTGTTTGCTCTGGTTCTCAGCTGAGTATAATGTAAATGGCATTTATTTTGTAGGTACTTGATGATAAACTGTTGTAATGGACAAATTTAGATTTTGACCTGATACAGGGTCACATTGAAGTTAAAGGAATCATCAAAGTTATTGCAGTTCTTCCTGAGAGGAGCATGAATATCTGAACCAAATTTCATGGCAGTCCATCCAGCGATTGTTGAGACATTTCATGCAAAACCACACATGTCAATCTCAATGGTGGTGCTAGAGGAAAAGTCAGGGGATCAGTACAGTCATCAGGATTCCTCCTGTGAAGACCATGAATATCTCAACAAAATCTAATCTCAATCTGTTCAGTCGTTGTGGAGATATTGTGGTGGACTGTCGAGACCAACATCACCATCCACTAATAATCTGGAGAGGAAGAAAGGCAGACAGTGAGAGATAGAGGGGAGTGGAAGAATGAGTGAGAAGGGAGAAGAATGATGACTCCTCTCTCCACATCCTTTGTGGTCAGAGGCCGTGACTCTGTTCCCACCTCCCACATGGAAGATCATCCACCAGGCCACACACACTCAGAGTGACAGAAAATCCCTTTACCTGTTCAAGGCTCCCCTGTGTTTATTTGTTTCCACACCAGTAAACCTGGCCCTGGTAGCTCCCCACCACATGCTGCCCGCTCAGAACAGCTGAGCCTGGCCTGGATTACTGGCAGTGGTGGTGTGGAGCAATTTCCAGTCTGTCCCACCACAGAGGAAAAGATCACTTCACACCGGCTACTCAGATTCTCTCTCTCTTCCTTCCCACCATTGCTCTCCCTGCTGCTGTCTTACAGGGAATCCCTTCTGACTGCAGCATGTTTATCAGATTCACCCCGGGAGTTCGAGGAGTTGTAGTATTGGTTTGAGATGGGGTGTCTGTGTGTGTGTGTGTGGGTGCTGGTTTCCGCTGAAGAGAGTCATCAGCAAGAACAGAGTGAAGGTTATTTTCTAATGCTGCAGAGGCGGACGTGGACAGGGAATAGTGGATAGACACTAGAGGGGCAGAGAGGCAGCCAGCTGCAGTATCAAAAGACCATCATGCAAACAAAACAGAAGGGACTTTATGTATTTTCTCTGTGACCTGTTACAGCAGAAGAGCTGATGGGTTTGATCTTTGTGCTCAGGCGTCTTTCCCTAAAGCAATATTCCAAATATGTTATCATAACCCACAGGAAAGATGGCCAAACACTTTATAAAGGAGGTAGTAAAAAACAGTATTTTCTTTATTAGTCTGTGGTGGATTGTTTATTATAGTGCTCCCCACTAACTTAGCAAGTATGACCAAGGGAGGGTGGTGGTTTGAAGCCAGTTTGCAGCATCTGAAAAACATTTTTTAAATAAAGTTGTTGTTAATACGTACAACTAACCATTTGGTTTATGGAGTTTATTAGCAGTACATGGTGTAATGTTATAAAAAGTTACAAAAGCCTGTTTTAGTGCAATAACAGCAAATTTGGTCACTGCAAGACCAAACTGTAATTCTGGTTAAAGTGACGTTGCATTGAAAAAATAATAATCTTTCTTAGTTGGGCAAGATGCTGAACCCCACATTGCACCAGATGCACTGATGTGCGCTTTATGAATGAGTCACCAATTATCTTTCAGACAACAAACTCTCAGTTAGCTTTAGTGTTTAGTTTGTCGCCTCCTGAGAGAATAGACCGGTCAAAATCCTCATTTTGTGGCACCTGGACGATTTTAATGTCTTTGTCCTTATTAAACAATAAGCTGACCAAACAGAGGGAAAAAACGCACAAAAAAATGTAGTTGCAGTTATTTATGAATTATGTATCTGTTGACAATAATAAGAACTGAATGTTTTGGAAACTGCACTCGTGAAATATGTATGAACAGTGAACCCGAATGGGGAAGTGCTCACAGCATTGCTCATAGTAATCTGCTCTGCATCTGAGGGCTGAGCATGAACTCAATCCCATTGTGTTCTCCAACTGAAGTGCTTCACAGGAAAGCCATGAACAAAACCGCTCAATGTCGCTGTGTCTGTGCGAGCTCTCCCACCTGCAGCTGTCACATCAGACACACAGGGCGACAGGCTGAATTATTAACACACCTCGCTCGTGGCATGACAGGGAAAATGACATGATGAGTAGGAAGGAGGGGAGAAAGAGACAGAGAGGGTGGAAAGAGTTTTGGGAGCAGAGGACGTGCTCATAATGAAGCAGCAGTGGGTTTTCGCTTCATTGTTTTTAATGGCTTTTGAAGACAAAAGTGCAGATTGCACTCAGGAGACAGACTTCCTTCATCTATATCCTTCATTATCCATATCCGAATTCCTCCCCAACAAGACTTATCATCATGCCATTATCGTCTTACAGCTCGCTCTCTCTCCACCGCCCTTTGGTCTCCCCCATCCGGGTTTGTAGAAGCTCCCACGCCAGAGACGCACACAGGATTTAACATCGCCTGTTTCCCCACAAAGCTCCACACTGTTTGTTGGATGTGTTGATGCGTTTATAGGCCTAAAGCAGCTATTGTGCAGCCTGCCAGCAGTTTACTCTCATACACAGGCAGTAATACCACTGCTTACTACAGTTTGTGGGCATGTTATGCAATCCTTGTAACTCGTTAGTTATGTGATTCAGTTGTTTTGACTCCCTGTGTGTCATCCAGCAGTGTGTGATGTGTGGGTAGAGGATACTGCAGTTTGTTTGGACCCACAATTTCCTGCCTTATTAGCTCAACTAACTGTTGAGGGTGCATTTTTTTAAATGCATGACTCTTGCCAATTCTCCTCCAAAAAAAAGCATAATGTTGCTTTCCAGTGAAAACCACGTGCTTCCAAATTTGGGGAGTTTTATTTTCAGATAAAGTGAAGCATTAAATGCTGTTTTTAGATTTGAGATTATTCATCTGAGGCTAATAAAACTCTAAAAATCTATTGGATTTATGTCAAAATGTGTTACCATGAGCCTTAAAATTCTGAAAAAGGGGGTGTTTTTGAGAAAGATGTTTTTCACAGGACAGTACAGCCCAGGACTTTCCTGCCTCCCAGGCCAATAAAACTATTCAAAAACTCAATGGATCATGTAAAATATGCATTTCACAAGGCTTAAAACAAGACTGCTCTTCCTGGGTCATAAAACGTTGACATTGCTATAGATAATGCCAACACTCTTGCTTCTTAGGCTAATAAAAGCTTTAAGAACCATTAGATTATATCCAGAATTTATTGTCATAAAGCTTAAAGCATAACTGTTTTTGATCTTGTTCTTGAAAAGTTTCCATTTTAAAAGAAATGTGGCTTCCTCTGCCTTTTAGGCTTAAAAAACAAAACCCTTAAAAAATAAATTCGATTAGCACAAGTATGTACTGTCATCAAGACTGGTGGCTTTATGTTTTACCGGATATTGACTATAATTTTGTGAACACTAAATCATTTTTTTTGCTTAAAAGTTCATTTTTGACTGTTTGACATCTGAAAAATCTGAAAACTTGAAGGCTTTGAGATGTGGAAGAAACCCATGAGACTATCTCAGATGTGGTTTTCAGGAACAATAGCAATAATTTTCAAAACTGTTGTAATAGTATTAGTTTTCAAGCTGAAATAATCCTTTAAAATCCCATTATTTTGTGTCAGAATTTTGTTTGGAATGAAATTTGTTGTTTGAAGTGTTGACATTTTAGAGAAATCACAGATTTTTCTGGTTCGTAGGATAAAAAAAACTTTTTATTCTGGTCTTCCTTCCTTCAAGTTCAGTTTTCTTGGAACAACAGTGATCATTTTAGAAATGCCAATGCTTCATTCTCCTGCTTTTTAGGCTAAAAACGTGTAAAAGTAAAAATAAGTGTTGGAGAAACACGGTTTTCACAAGACAGTGATGATGGTTTTGTAAGCCTCTCTGTGAGTGATGAGCGGTCTCGTCCCTGTAACAGCCCATCGGCCCGGGTTTACTCACTCTCTGATTGGTGTTTATATTACCGCTGTCCAATCAGCCGTCAGTGGCATGCTTGCAGCGGAGTGTGTATCTCACTGGGATAAAGACTTGCCTGGAAGCAAATGAGTGCATTCCCCAGCTGAAGTGTGTGTTTTCGGTCTCTCAGGACTCATTAGCTGCGTGTGTGCGGTTTGTGTGTATTTAAGGTGCCATGTTTTCCATTGTTTTAAAATTGCCTTTCAGGATCAGAATCCTGGTGGTTTTGGCCAAAAAGAGACGCAGTATAATCTCTGTGCCCACATTTGCTCATGCGTCCCGTCTATTGAATGAGCTGAAACAGGACTGTGTTGCATTGGTGGCCTGGTAGTCAGTTAGAATAGCTCCAAGACCAGGCCAATCCCTGTTTTGAAAGGTTAGGCCTTCATACAAGACAGCCTGCCTTGTATGCATGGGTTGAAAATGAACTTTAGCTTAAGAATAGACTTTTTTGTGCCAAGAGAAACAAGTCTGCACTTTCCTCGTTCAGAGTCAGGGAATGTTTTGTGGTTGTGCTTTGTGGGTCAGATTTGTTGCTCCACTCATGAGTCAGTTCTTTTTCTGTTTTCCAGCAAGGTTGTAACACATGGAAACATGCAGTTTGGGAAAGGAGAAGGGGCAGGAGGGAGGGTAGGAGAGGAGATGGGGTGGGGGTGGGGTGGGGTGGGGGGACTTTTTGAGGTTTGTTAAGTAAATACACTGAGTCAATAAATAGTATCACAAAGCTAAATATGATTGCATCTAAGTCTGTATCTTAAATCAAACCCCAAATATTCCACATCAACTGTCTTGTTCGTGTGACAGTCAGAAGCCAAGATAAACTGAGCAGCTGTAGTTTCACCTGTGACTTATAGATGGCAGCAGTGAGCCGCTGTGGATGACTCCCTCAGACTGCAGTCGGGTATGAAACAGAAGTCTGTCTCACTCAAGCCTGGGGAATAAAATATACACAGATGGGGAATGGGAGTTCTGTAGCATCCAACTTTTCTTTTTTTCCTTTTCTGTAGATTAAGTGATTTGTTAATTAACAGAACATTAACTGATAACAGGTCACTGGTTAAGCAAAAATGCTAAATATTAATTGGTTTCTGCTTCTCAAGTGTGTTGATTTGCTTCTTTTCTCTGTTTTATATCTTGTAAATTTAAGGGATGTGTCTTGATCAAAATAATTAGCAGTAGTAAGCAATAGTTTTTGGGTACAACTTTGATAACAGGGTTATTCATCATTTAAGTCACCTACCCAACAAAAATATCAAACGTGCTGGTTCCAGCTTCTCAAATGTGAGGATTTGTTGCTTTCTGCCGTTTTAAATCTCTGTGAATTGAATATATTTGGATTCTGGACCGACATTTTTTACCTGTGTCCTGATATATCTGAGATTAAATTTAAGATTAAGCAGTACTGGAGACAATTGTTACTGTTTCACGTTGAAACAATTTGTTGATCAATTAACAGAAAAGCATTCAGTTTTTTTTCAAGCAGAAATGCTTAATATCTTGGGCCCTTTTTGCACCAATGCTTAGATAAAATTGATTGGTTAATTACTTGAGAAAATACTCAGCAGATTAATTGATAATAAAAAAAAAATTGCTGCAGCCTTAGAACAGCACAGAAAGCTGCAAATCAAACACAAACTAGAATCTAGTTATGTTCTCCATCTGCACTAGATTCAGAGTCTCTGTGGTTTTGACTTTGTTTTGATGATAGAAGCTTTTGTTTCATCAGCCAGCTTAAGACGGGGCCCCCTGCAGGTCAGTCTGTCACACTGCAGGTCTGCTGTGGGTAAAGATGCGTGAGGGCCGTGTGCTTCAGACTTCCTGCCGTTCAAATGGTGTCTGCTCTGCAGCTTTTTCAATCAAATTACTTAAAAGAGAAATTGGAAAGTTCGACAGGAAAGAGATCAAAGCTGCTGAAATGTTCACTCTCTGGAAACTGTTTCAAGGAATTGTTGGATTTCAGCTGTATCACTGTTTTCCTCATCTGCTGCATCATTCCCCAACCTCTTCATCTTCCTCCCCCCCCGCCCCACCAACTTTCTTCCTCCCTCTCACTGCATGTCATTTATTCCATTTTTACCTCAGCGATGAGTGATTGACAGTAGCCCGTAGCGTGTTTGTCGGTACGAGACTTATCACAATAAACACACAAAGCTGGGATCGTGTGCTTAATTAGTTTGGTGTAGTTAGTAAGAGAGGAGAGCTGAGTTGAGAAGACGGTAACCAGGGATTACACTAAATATTTATCAAACTCATCAATCTTCCCGTTGCTATGTCCTCCAGGGAGACATTTGGCAATAATAATCAGCTTCATAGCTTCATTGGATGCTCTGTAATGATTTATCTGGAGCGCTGCTGGTTTTGTGATCAGTGAAGAAGACATGTCGTGGCTTAAGAGATTCTTCATCAGCTAATTCCAAGTAATCTGTCTTTGTGTGAATGTATTGCTGCATGAAAAGTTTTTTTCCCCTTGATAATAAGACCAAACCTACAATTAAAGTCTAAGTTTTAGAGGTCTTTATCTCATTATTATATCTAAAAAGACATGTATCTGTATCTAAATTAATACTTGTGTAGACGTTTGTCAAAAGCGACATTTGATCCCACCACAAATAGCGGCTAATTTTCCTGAATTGGTAACTTTTAGACTGACAGAACAGACCAATTTGTTGAAAAGATGTAGCCAACAACAAAATCTGTAGCAACATGACTTCAAGTTTGATTAGATAAACTTATCTTTTATAATGAATTCTTTGTAATGGTCTGATTATCACACATATATAATGAGTTCAAGATTCACAAAGAGGAATCATAAATTCAAATAATCGTTCACATACAGCACCTCATTAGAGTGAGATGTTGCAGGACTGTAACCATTTAGTGGCTAAATCAAATGACATGAAAAAATGCATCTATTTCAATAATTTATTAACTGTTTCAGTGATTTTTTTTTTTCAAGCAAAAATAGTGAAAAAAATATCAAAAATTCTTAGTCTTAAGCCTCTTAAATGAGTCAGTTTGTTGATTTGCAGCGCTGATAACTTTTTAACATACAGTTCTTCCCACATGCATTTAGATAAACTTTCATGTGAGAGTGTTGTTGCCTTGTTAAAGCATGTGGTCCTTCCAGGGTTTGAATCTCTGCTTTTCTATGTGGACTTTGCATGTTCCAGGTACTCTGGCTTCCTCACACAGTCCCTCACACTATAAGTGTGAATGTGAGTGTGAAAGGTTGGTTGTATCTAAATGTCGGCCCAGTGATTGACTGGTGACCTGTCCAGAGTGTACCCTGCTCCTCGCCCAATGGCAGATTGAAACCTCTTTTGGGTCGGCACAGTGACGTCTTAAGCTACTGTTCAGCATCCGTGAATATGCTCTGCTATTTTGTCATCAGATTGTGAATGCAGAGCTCTTTACAGACGTCCACGTACACTTATGTACCTTGTTGCACCACTATGCTCCGAGGGCACCAACTGCACGTGTGTTCCTCCGAGAGGACCAGAAAGTAGTACAACAACAACAACAACAACAACAACAACTACATGCCCGTGGTGTTTGTGTGCTTGTTCTGAAGGGAGCATAACTTAGGCCTTAGGAGAGAATCATTCAGGCCAATACACAAACCAAAGGTCTGAGCTAAAACAGCACAACTCCATCATCATTTTAATTACTTGGCGTACACTCAACCACCATTTTTCTTCTTGAATTTGATATCTGACTCTGTATATAATTTGTATTTATCATTAACCTGTTTCTGATTTGTCCTATAAATATGTAAAATATAACTGAACAAAGTGTGATATAATATGCAACTGCAACAGTTTTGGAGCTTGTGGTCTTTTTGTGGGTGATCATTAGTACTAAAATTGGATTTTTGAACAATAAAAATCCACTACTTTAACTAAATAGCCATAAGAGATATTTCCCACACCTTCAGGCTGCATATGTGGTGGTCTCTGATATAAAAATGAACACATTTGTCATAGTTAAATAAACTAGTTTGCATGATTTAGATGTTCTCTGCTGTACTTTTTATAGCCTGTCACTGTAGGGTTTGGTTTTTGTATTGACTTTGTGGCTTCGCTGATCTTCTCATGCCTAAGCTGCGGCTGTAATATCGCGGCAACTGCACCCAGAAGTCACATATCTACAGTTTATGTTGCATGCAAGGTAGGGCTAATGCACACACAGCTGCGTGCAATGCAAATGGATATTTATTTTAACTTAGTGTAAGGTAGCATTACCATAGTGCTTGCAGGGAAGGTGGAGTCCTCAGTTCACACCTGTGATGAAAATACCTCCGTGAACCCAAGATACTATTCCATCAAAATGAGTTTACACAAAGAACACAGTGACACACAGCTTAGTTGACACAGATTTGGCAGTATTGGTATTTTTCTTTAGTGTGCATACATAGTGGTGTTTGCGTAGACTTTATATCATGTGTACAAAGGGATTTCTGCGAGCAGACTCACTGACTATACATACCCACAAGCAGAAAGGCTTAGTGAAGATGTATGAAAAGAGCTGTGGATTTATTTGGTCTGTTCCCACTTGTTTGCTTCAAGTGGTGGCTGTCAGGCTGCACCCAGACTTTATTATCATTATATCAAGTAGAAAATCAGTCATAATATCTCCTTCTTCTGTCAGCGGTGCAGCCTCTTAATTACACTGTATCCTCAAACACCCACACTGGCTGTGACACGATGTGAAAAGATGCAGCCTCACTCAGTTCTTCCATAAGTGACATAAGCTCATTACTCACAGTAAACATTGTTGCTAATCTGTGAACACAAGTCCTGACTGCTGCTGCCCACTCTCTGCTATGTGCTCACACCCTCATAGATACTACACACACACACACACACCAACACTTCCCCCTGCTAATGGCATGTTTATTTAAATCTGGAGTTTGCTTGGAGTTTTTCTTCTCAGCGAGGTCTACAGTCGGATCATACACGTCATAAGATCTATTGTTTCCTAACTGTTTCCAAAAAAGAAAATGAAGATGTTCAACTCCAATTTGGGATGAAAGGCAGAGGCCCTGAAAAAAGGGGCAGGGTAATTGTTATTTCACAATCTGTAAATTCTCTTTTATGAGTGTCACAGTCTGTAATCGCTCCAAACTGCACTGCTCTCTTTATTATTTTGGTTCAGAGTGTGTATGTGTGTGTGTGGGTGTGCTCAATGTCCTGCGCATACAACCGTGTGTCTGTTGGGTAATTTGAGGATTGCAATCTATTTACAAAAGCCTGCTGTAATGAGCTATGATCTCACTTGTTTGGATCACATCATGAAATGATGATCAGGGAACAAAAACAAGGAGAGGAGAGGCAGAGTTTGAATCACGGGCACAGACGAGGGGAGAGGTGGATGAGTTACGACCGTAGATACTAATCTAGATGAGTGTAATTGTTTTAGTGTTTCGTTGACTTAATGAAGGTGTTATTGTAACGCAGCATGGAATTTTTATTTTTTTTACAGCTGCTTTGTGTGTGTAGGCTGTTGCCTTTGCTTGTGTGTTTTAATTGAAGCTTTAAATCAGGCTGTCATACTTGTATGAAGGGTTGGGCCACTCTTACCTTGTCTCCTGTCAGCCAAACAAACAGGCCTTTATTCTCAGAGAGAGCGCGGGATATTCAGGTACAATAAACAGTGAGCACAGCTGCCCAGTGAACTATTCATCAACAGTGAGTAACAGAAGACATACACTCTTTTTAGATCACTTTGTTTTGTCTCCAAGGTGGATTTTTTTGCACAGTTTGTGCAACTCAAACTGTTATAATCATATAATAAAAGTCTGTCACCTTAACTGAGCAGTCATGACAGATATTTCCTACTGAGTCAGGGTGCATGGTTCGATGTATGATCACCAATCTTTCTATGCTTTTAACCACACTAAATACCTACAACTCTTCATTTATGATTATGACAAAAGAAAATGAGGAAGCACTCACAAGAATACATAAAATGCATGATAAACACATTGCATGGCCAGAAGAATGCGGACACCTGCAAAAAGTATGTGCACACCCAAACTTGTGAGTGTCATTTCAAAACAATGGGCATTAATCTGCTGCCATAACAGCCGCCCCTGTTCTGGTGTCAGGCTTAACGCCAGAGAGGAACCTGGCTGCAGGTTTGTTGGAGATGGTAACAGTTTGTTAGCATTTGCGTCAGCGTCAACAGCTCGAGACAGTTGTATCATTACAGAGCTGGTAGTGTGAGTGTTAAGAATACTGCACACCAATAATAAAACACTGTATACATTCAGTTTTGGATTAAATTATTTTGAATGGCAGACTTTGGCTGACATGAGGCGTCCATGTTTGATTGGTTCTCAGCCGCTTTCATACAGCACCAGGTTAGATTTGTTGAAAGTTAAGGAAAATTCAGACATTTCCCGTCATAATTATTACTCTGATTTTGACATTAACGCCTTTTACGAGTTGGAAACTCACAATTAAAATATACCTGAACCCTGACTTATAGCCATAGCCAGTGTTCCAGTTCATCCCAGAGGTGTTGGATGGGGCTCTGTGCAGGCCAGTCAAGTTGTTCCACACCATCCTGGGAAAAGCATTTCTCTATGGACTTGGCTTTGTGCATGGGGGCATTGTCATGTTGAAACAGTGAAAGACCTTTCCCCTGAACTGCTGCCACAAAGTTGGAAGCACACTAAAATATCATTGCATGCTGTAGCATTAAAATTTTCCTTACTTGGAACTGACGGGCCAAGACCAAACCATGAAAAACAGTCCCAGACCAAAAGCACACACAAGTATGCAGCCAGGGATGTCCACATACTTCTGGCCATATTGTGCTTTTAGGCTGCTAAAATAAGTTTTCTTGAGTTGTTACCTTGTTTAGAGTGTCTGCACTTTCTGTGTGTATGAATCTGGAGGTGAGCATGTGATCCCACAGTGGTACCTGCTGTCCAGCAGTTTGGAGCTGCTAGATGTAATGAATGGCAAGGAGAAAAAAAAAAAAGATCATTAATCAAACTATCGGCACTTGGTCATTGTTTCTAGGGGCCTTCCTGTGTTGTTTTGTGTCTCACTTTTTCCATCTTAGCTACAGTTGAAAATGTAGATATTCTTTGTTCAAATGGACTTTTTAAGTGTCCAGGATCTTTCAGAGGTCTAGAAAGTGTCTGTTGGTTGTTGTTTAATTGGCAAGCACTTTAAAATGTTGTCTTCAGACACTTTTGAGAATCGTGTAGAGGTAATTAAGATTCGAAAGGTGCCTGTGCAGGCGTCCTTTGTTATTGAAGAATTCAGTTAGCTGAATCATAGACACACACAGAAAGGACAGGTGAGAAATTAGTTTTTATGATCACTTTCTTTGTCACACTGTACACCAGAAAACCTGATTCCTCGCCACTCCTCACCCTCAGGCTGCCACAGGACTGTAGTTAAGGTCATGATTACTTGCTATTATCATCATTAGCACGGGTATCAACAGCAGTGATGAGAAACGTCTCCGGCAGTGTGAGAAGCCCTTAGCAAAGTGTGATAAATGGCCCAAGCTCTGCTATTTGTGAACGTTGATTCTGACACGGAGAAGAATGGTTTTCAGTTTTCCACGGTGCCATCAATCATCAGCGCTGGCGTCTGGTGTCACAGACGGGGTGAGGCTGATGGACATGTGAGGTAGATGAGAACGAAACTGCCAGGACGACGCCAGTTTCCAACTTGTTGACGTATAGCTCGTAACCTCTTGGCCTCTCTGAGCTCATCCTGCAGACAGATTTCTATATTTATTTTCGTTTGAATCCAACCTGGTTTCATCATCATTATCACATAAATCAGCCGAAGGTGGTGTAATCATTTAACGTAAAGGGAAACTAAACTGAGTTTATCTGTAGGGCTGCAGTTAATAGTTATTTTTAAAACGATTTTATCTCAGTTTTTTTTTTCTAATAATTGCAATAGCGTCGGCCCGATACTGGATTTTTGAGGCCAATACTGATTGATATTTAAGAGGGAATTAATCTAAAAATAAGTGAGCGATATTCACTTTTTAACAAACCTCATAAACAAAAACAAAACACTTAATGATGACACTCAAACATTATGTCTTCTTTTTGTTCGTGTTTTGTCTGACCAGCAATTCAAAACCCAAAAGTGTTAAATTTACAGTGATATTAAATGTGGTAAATCATATTTTAGAGACTGGAACCAAATAATTTTATGCATTGTTATGTAATTAATTACTGTAATTATTAACCAGCTGTTGGCAGTTAGTTCTGTGTCAGTCGTCTCAGCTCAAGGTATTTATTGAGTAAGTCAGTAAAACATGATGCTGAGTCAGGGATGTGCAGAAAACCATTTTGAAGTTGAAAACATCTCTGAGTTGTTTTCTTTAGGATGAAACCGTGGCGGGCCTCTTCACAGGCGTGCAAATCGCTTTGGAAAGTGCCCTCTTAGCAGATGGCACGTCGTCGACATGCTTAAACTGCAGTAAGTGACCCTGAGATATGACTGATATTTGTGCATGTGCGCGCGTGTACGTCTGTGTTTATTCACAGACCTTTAGTGATGCCACAGGATGACCCACTCGTGTGTGTGTGCACAGACATGGATGTATGATGGCGATGATGATGATGAAGATGATGATGAGAACGGAGGGGGAGGGTAGGGTGAGTGGGTGATGATAAGTGGCTTTTCACAGAGAACAGAACACGATAAGTCAGAAGATAATCTCTGCTCTCCTCCGTCTGTGTGTGGAGTGTGGGCAAACTCCAAAGAAAACACTCTACTGTTTTCTTTACTTCTCTCTGCTCTCCGCACACAGTTGCGCACGCACACACACAGACACGCAAAACGATTACCGAGAGTTAAGCAAGAAATGACACAGGGAAGAGTGGGTGTTTGTGTTTTTTTCCTCTTCTGTGTGAGTGTGCAGTACGCTGTGTGTCTGCGTACGAATGCAGTGTTCGGGTTTTTCTCTTTCTCTCTGCTGTAGGTGAACTCTTCATATTCGGGGTGTCAGGGCGTAGCCGTCGCTGAGCCGCAAAGCTTGAGGGTCCTCTGACGTTCCCAACAGTTCCCCCAAGCATTCCTTCCCCCCAATTATGAACATAATGACGGGAAAAAAGCCATAGACACACAAACACTGGCCAGGGCAGTGTTCACACTTTCCCCTGACCGGCCAGTCATTCTGACAGTGACGGCTATTACACACACACAGACATACACCTGGGATTTTGATCTTCCCATGCTAAATCTTTCCTACGTCCCTGTGCCACTGCTATGGTAATATCTGCTCTGGCGGCGGAGCAGAGTTTGGTAATCTAAGCTCGGGAGTGTTTACACATGTGTGGCCGGTGCAGGCCACCACCACAGCTAAACGTTTACAATAATAGTCTCCAAGTGATGCCTGTTGTAATAAAAGTCAAGCGTCTCGCCCGGTGCAGTGAAACCAATCTGTCGTGCTGATCTTATTATAGTCAAATTAAACTGTCGAGCCTCGGGCTGCGAGGCTGTAAACTGTGGAACTTGAATAAAAACACACTCCTGCTCGCCAGAACCTCCGCCGTCACCGTACACAGGTGTGATACTCTCAGTGTGTTTCGATAACACAGCCGCTTCAGCATGTGGAGACACTGTGGAGGGAATATACCAAAACTGTTTCGAGCATATAACTCTTCTTATGTGTTAACTGATTGATTGTCTGATTGATTGTAGTTGTACAAACCAAGGGTGGGATAGAAGTTTTTGGTGACGAGTGGGGCTGGGTTAGTTTGAATAGCTTCGATCCTTTTATGATATGATACTGTACTTTGACAAATTCAAACTTGTTTTTTTTTTTTTCTACTTAAGAATTTGAGTCCTGAAGTAGAATAGCTGTAAATTAACAGTATATATATGAAATACTAGTACTGATTTTTATTTAAATCTGGAACTATCTGATTAAAGAATAAATAAGCAAGATTACAAGTTCCAGTGTCTGGTACTTGAAAGTTTCTGAAACTGGAACTGGAAGCATATTTAGGCTTTGTACCCAAAAAGCACAGAATTATATATTACCCTGCCCTATGATGTGGGCTGATTATAGTTTAATGATTTCATTTGATTGATTGATCGGTTCTATTTTAATATTTACAATAACAGTAAATTAAACTTTTTCTGTTCTTGCTGACAAACAAAATATCTCTTTCTTCTGGAAATTTGCAATAACCACATTATCATCACGTCTAGGTTTGAACCTGAGAATTATTGTAATGATTTGTCATGAAGTGTCTCAAAATTATGGAAAAAGCTCAACACATTTCTGAAATTTAAAGAAATAGCTTTTGTTTTCTAACAGTTCCAAAAACTGATAAACTGAAAAAAATATTTCTTTTAAATAATCAGCAAACCTACCATATTAGAATGTGTAAAGTAAATGTTTGTTAAAAGTACCTCATCTCTCTTAATGACTTATTTTTTTAATGCTGTTTTTTCTTTTCTTTTTCGAGGACTGGTCAGAATAAAATGAAACTTTCTGACAGGAGCATGAATCTGAATTGTATTCTTCTTCTTTGTTTTTAAAATTAGAAAGACAAAAAGCTAACAGTTTTTTATTTTTCTCTCTCTTTCTCTTCTCTTTCCATAAAAGTAATAAGGGTGCACACGAACCAAGGAACTAACATGCAGATATTTAAATTAGTAACTTCATAGTCTAATGAATATACATATATTCTTGTAGGTACAGTTTGAGCTTCCACAGCTGCTGATGCCTGCCGTTGCAGAATAGTTTTGGAGTCTGTTGCAGTGTCTTTTGTTGCTCTGGATTGTGTCTTAACTTGCATCGTTTTGGCAGCCGAGGCCTCAGAGAGTGAGAGAGGGAAGGAGTGAGCGAGAGAGAGAACGTCTCAGAGCCAGATGTTTCTCTCTCTCTCTCAGTGACATGTCTTCGTTCAGTACGTCTGGACCCTGCTCAGGTTTAAGAGATATGAAGGCATTACCAGAGTGTCAGTCAGCACCTCACTGCCCCGGGGAGGGACCCAACAATACACACACACACACACACACACACACACAGTTACAGTTACACAGTTACAGAGTCAGCCATGGGTAACTGTATTGTTGCAGGCCGTGTTTTATGGTTGGACTTGGTTCTTTTCTCATTTATTGACTTTGACTTGTGGGTTAAGTAAGAAAATATGGCCCATCATAACCACATGTGAAGTCTAAACGCTACTGTTCCTTATTTTTCTGCAGATTTATGGATCACGCTCTGGATGTTAGTGTAGTTGCTGTCATTTTTAAAGCGTTCTCTGTGTCGAAGCCTTGTTACACTCGTCGTGAGTTTACACCGTGGCTGTTGTTATTCTGTGCTTAAATGCACTAAACAGAAGTGAAATGAATGTTGGCAAAATGCAGGAACATCAGCTGACCACCTACACACAGCTCAGCACAGTTAAAAAACAACAATGAGTTTGGAAATTGTGGGAATTTTGGTTTTTTGAAAGTATCTCATTATCTTTAATGTAGGCTGGGGTTTCTGGGAAGGGGATTATTTTATGTAAGTTTATGTAAGTGTGTAAGAGTAGCCAAATGTTTAATAAATTTAACTTGCAATGCTCAGACTTTTGCACTTCAAATGAAAAGGACCAAGGAGCAAACTTAATGACAGGCAGCAATCCTTTAACTTTAAGGGACTTGTAGAGTAGTTCAGAAACATAATAGATTCCCTGTTTTTAGTAAGAGCTTGTGAACACAATAAAAAATGGGAACAGACCTGAGAAAGAATTGAGGAAATAAATACGGACAAAAACAATGGGAGCAGGAAAAAAGGTCACATTCAACTCTTCAGTATCTCTCCCTGAGAATGATGCAAGCCTGGACTCCAGCAGTGAAGCAATGTATTTTCTTTGTATGTGAGCAGTCTCTGGAACTGATTTCATCAAAAGTATCCAGTAGGTAGCTTGTGTCGAGAAATACTTGTCCTGCTGGTGGTGCTTGTTGGAAGACAGTATTTATCTGGAGTGAAACAAGCCATGGAACAATTTTAAGCCTTAATTTTAGTCCCTGAGTAATTCTAAATCAGACTGTGTGTTCAAGACTGATTATATCCAGGACTATATGGGTTCATTTGGTTCAAAAGGCCTTTTTACTCCTGATCTAGACTTTAACTTCTGCCCAGGAAACTAGTCCCAACATGTCTGAATTTCATATCAGCCTCACTCATGTAATTGCGGTTCCATACATAAAATTTTACTTTCTCCTTTCAAGTTGCTTGTGTGAAGCCTCCCTTGTAAAGTTTTAATTGTTTTATCTGCCAAGACATTTAAAGAATCCAGCGCAGTGTCGCACCTCAGGCGGTGACCCCCATGGGAAAGACATGATGGCATCAGCGACGGTACACGTTGACTGTTCGAACACGACAGGAATGCTGCGAATGAAAGCTTCGATCTAACTTTTTGCACGTTGACATTTTCCACACGCAGCGGCAGTGGCAGAAAATGCTGTAACAACCATCAGCTTCAATGAGCTGGTGATTAGCTGAGGGGAGCAGCTGCCAGGGCTGACTTGGCAGAGGACCAGGAGTGTCATTGTGGTATGTTGTTGTTTGCTTACAAATGTAACCGCACTGGGAGATTGTCACAGACACAATAGCAGCTCTCATTTCTCCATGTGTGCCTCTGTTGACACTTGCTGTCGGATTGCGATGATCCATGATGGAGACGTGATGGGCAGGTCTCAGCAGAATTCCTCAAATGGCAGTTACAGCTGCAATGTTTTTTTTTTTTTTTAATGTCACTTTCCACAACAAATCTATCTCTGAGAGAATTATTTTCCTCATATCTTGGCTTAGAAATATCAATTTTTCTGTTTTTATTGAGTTCCTGTCATAACTATTCATATAATTCTGATTCCTACCAAGATATGCAAGTCTCAGTATTGACGCCAGACACTAGACTAGCTTACTTTGTCTCCAAGACGCTATGACAGAAACCCTTTGAAAATTAATAAAAACACACCAGCTTCGTCTGTGCCCAGTTTTCCCTCTATCTCGCACAGACAGGAAGTGAACCCTGCGTTCTGAATATGTGAATATGCAGATGAAGTGTAAGGTATCACTGCAGAGGAAGAGATTACATATGCGAGGCTTTGAATGGGTCTCTGTGAGCCAAAGTCGGCATCCGCTCCCACGCGGTAAACGGGTAAGGTGACCCGGGGCTGGATGGGTTGTGGTCAGCCTCGCCGGGAAGGCGGAGGTCCGGGAGGAGAGAGTTTTGTTGCTCTGGCTGCTGTAGTGGAGGAGTGGAGTAGAGGTGAGGACAGAGAACTCTGTGAAAAGATAAACAAGGGGGACACCAGATAGGACTGTGGACTCGTGCCTGCATGAACCGGTAGTTGGGCACTCGGTGATGTGTACCAGATCTGGCTTGCACCACTCAGTTGGATCACACTCAGCTCTGAATGTTGATGGGCACTGTGATTGGCCCAATACTGATTTTTCATGTTAGTTCATGTTGTTTGCAACCAGATGACTGTTATGTGTCAGAGTGACTGAAATACATCATAGCAAGGTTTCTCCCTGTCAGTGCTGCCAACTAATAATGTACTGCTGAAAAGATTTCCCACAAAGCAAACATACGCTGTGATCCATCAATGTCACTTAGGCCCTGTTCATAACTGTCATTAACAAGCATCTTGGATGATCCCATCACAAGTGGACATTTCTAAGTACAGGTGTGAATGCCCTCAAGACACATTGAGGAGAGAATTGGGATCTGAGCACGCCGATAACAATAGGTGTGTTTGTGAATGTGTCCTGGGTCACGCTGAAGGACTGTCTACTCAACCGATCTCTGTGTCTGTTCACAAGTGGTCACGAGGGATGTGTGTTGATGTCAGGCGTTAACTGGCGTAATTAGAGCTGTCCACCTGTGATCAGATAACCCAAGATGTATGTAAATATCAGGTATGAACAGGGTCTAACTGACCTGAATCAGACAGGTCATCCTGTTCTCAGCCTGAATGTTGTTCTACTAATCTTGTGTGCTTGTAGTTGGAGGTTCTGTACAACAGCTGGGAAAAAAGTTTCACAGTGCTGGTAGAAGGATAAACACTTTGCACACCTCCACTGATTATTTTTAAAGCTACTACATGTGGAGTTTCTATATGATTTATATTCAATACACTACAAATGAAATATTTTATCTCCTGTGGCCTGTTTATGCACTGCGTACGAGGCATTGCAGACCTTACGCTCAGTGAGTAGATTTCGGCCTCATCTGTAACTTGAGAGTACGTCTCAAACTACTCCCCGCTGGTGTGTGTGTGAATATAATGATGTTTTCTGGAGCAAACAGCTGGATAGCCAGAGGTTGTGCTTGTGGTTTAGCCAGGTTGCCGCTGGATCGTGGGATAGTTCGGGTCAGCGGACTTTCTTCCTACATGTTCTCCTGTGGGCTGATTGTGATCTGTCTATCAGTTGCTGGCTTTATATGCCTTCTCTCCACATCAGAGATATCAGATTTTAGTCACATATCTTGTTTTACTAAGGTTTTAATTTGATATGTAATGTTTCACTGCTTAGTTTCAAACAGAATATTCCACAAGCATCTCCCCCTTCAGGGATTGGATTGCAGTTGTTTAGGCTGTCCCTTCCTGGAAATATTCCTGTTACATGTTTCTTTGACATTGTCTTTCCGTTGTGGTGGGCTAAGTGGTGGAAGATAAAGGAAAGCCACGAGAAAGCCTTTCCATTGATATTTAAAACTTCCAGCAGAGCATTTCCCCTTCCCGAAAACCCTTCCCTGCCACAGGCCTCCTTCAAAGACTGGCCACTCCGCAACGGTCCGACCCGGCATGCCGACCCCTGCTCCGATGTTCCCTCCCCGGTGAGAGAGGCGGGTGGAGCCGGGCTGGACTTGAACCCAGGCAATTGTCTTCTGCTAACCTTTCAGTGTGTGTGTATTTGTGTTTGTATGTGTGTGTGTGTGGTGTGTGTGTCCACGTGGATCTGTAAAAGTGTGAATCATGAGTTTCTGCTGATGATATGTTGATGGTATTTAAGGTCACGTGACACAGACAGTTAGAGCTGTTTAGTGATGATCTAAACAATGAGGGCCACACAGACCGACACAGTCATTGTTAAAGAGATAATACGTGAGTAATATTTAGGGCAGCTGTCCTGGAAAAATTTATGTTTGACTCAGATTAGTGTCGACAGAAAAGACAAAATGCAGTGAAGAAATATGAAGGAAAAAAAAATCTAAATGGCAACAACAAAAACAAGAATTCAAGCCCAGAAAAATGGCATATTGCAATAAAGAAAAAAATGGGCTGCATAAAACTTTACATGGTCATAAGGGACTTCCTGACTCAAGGCGGTCCTATTTCCTGGCCCACACAATAAGCTCCTCTGAGGGCCTCTGAGCATTATATAATCTGAGTAAGTAAGAAAAAATATATAGAATCAATAATTATAGAAAGAAATTGGGATACGTTAGATAACTGGTCAATATGTCCCCTGTTATTATTAATCTGAAGTGGCAAAAACTACATCTTAAAACTGCTGTATGTCAGTTTTTGCCAGTGAACGAAGTTTGATCCTGAATTCGCAACTTTTGTTCTAGACTCATAAGTAGCCATTAATGCTAACATTGGCTACGTAGCAATAGCAAAAACATACAAATCAGTTCGAGTGTTTTGTGCTCTCTTTTAGTTAATGTTGTTAACTTGTTTGCTATGTCAAGTGCTTGATGTTGCCAAAAAGCTAAATATTAATCATGAAAAAAATCATTAGAACATTAAGTTGGATTGGTATATGGCGTTTATCCATGTGCAGAATGTTCCTCGATAACATCTTTGGGTAAAGCCGTAATCAATTACTTTTTTGGCCACTAGGGGGCACAAGAGCTCCACAAGTTGCCAGACACACAAATGTGATATATTATCACTTTGAGAAAAATATCCACCTCTCAGATGTTGGGTTGTGTAATGAGTTGATTAGTAAATGTACTGTACTGTAAAACCAGAACTACATTTTTGACTAATCATTTTCTGTAATCAGTTTTTTATTCCTCTGTGTGGGCGAAAGCTGTGATTTTTGTGAACACGATATCTCACTAACACCTTGACAGGAGTTCCTTCAGATTAAATTTTGGTTGTCAAAGGTCAAAGAATGCGATACATCAGGAACAACTGGAGGGAATTTCATTTAGAAAATGAAAGAGCTCTTACCCTTTGTTACCTTTTTCCATTTATGACTTGTCACCTGTTAGCCCAATGACTGAGCTAGAAAAAAATATCATAGTGGTTCCTGATCAGATCAGAAAGATTGCATGTTAACACTTGCCTTACCTATCACTGAGGAAGCAGTTGTAAAGCTAAAAGTAATGCAGGATATCGGAAACATTTTGACATTCAGTAGAGTGCAGTTGTCATCCAGCAGGGTGGTCACTGTTTGACGTCCATTTGTGTCTGCGGTTGACAGAACTGCTCATGGTCATTGCCTTAAAATACAGTCTATGTATTGTGAGTCAACAGCACTGTAGCCTTGTCAGACCAGTGTCAAACCCATTGGCTATCTGGAGCCATTTTAATAGAGATAGATGACAGAGATTAAATTCCCATCACCGCTCGGGCTCTGCAACACGTACTCCCATTAAGCATGCCGTGATACCTCTTCCCAATAAGGACAGCCTAACATGCCATCACCTCAAGATTGATGAGTGGTATTAATGTGGATTACTGCCGGTGTGTATGTGTGTTTGTTTATAAGTGCTAGGTTAATTTTAGCCTCTGAGCAAACGCTCCTGTAATATCTGTAAGCCTATTGCACATTCCACATGTACACAAACACAGCTTGGGTTAGATATTGTAGAAGGGTCACGCATGATTATAACGCACGTTATCTGTGTGTGTGTGTGTGTGTGTGTGTGTGTGTGTGCGCGTGTGCACGCCCGGTGTCAAGATTGTGATTGATCAACTTCTCTTCCCCCTAACTGAGCTGCATACTTTGTGTGTTCAAACAGAGCAGAATGGACTTGGCTGGTGTTCATATGAAAATATGAGCCTGTGTGCTGATTTATGTACTTGAATAAGAGCCAGATATGTCTTAATACACATATAATAGTTTAACAGCAAACTTTAATAACAATGTTATAGTCTAGTTTGTCCTCCAGGTTGTTCACTCCTTCCTTAATTTAGCAGAACTTATGTTTCTCCCTTTTCCCCAGCTCCTTTTAGAGTATTTTAAGAATGCACAGGTATGGTGATGGAGGAATAAAGGGGGTGGGTGATGTGTGGGAGGAAAGAGACAGGTTCGGGGGGGGGGGGGGGGATGGTGAAAGACGCGTAGGAAGGTGTAGAGATAAGAAAGTGCTAATGTCTCTAATCCGCTCCAGATGAAAGCTGTTGGTGAGACGGGGTTGGGAAAGGATGGAAAAGGTTGGCCACTCCCACATCACACCATCTTTCATGAGGCGGCCTCCCTGTGCCGTCAGACAAGCCATCACCATAGAAATGAAGAGAGCAACATAGAGTACACACACACACACACGTGTGGTCACAAACATACACCTATCCGACGGGAGCGAAGGTGGTTTGACAGTTTCAGTCGCCCAACCCTCGCTGTGTTCCTCTCTTGTCTTTGTTTTAGCAGTGTGCCAGTTCAGGGTGGCTCCACAGATCTCTGTATCATCAGACTATATCTCCATCACTGACTAGAGAAGTAGTGACATAAAACTCAGCTTTATAAAGGTTTTTATGTCGGAGCACATGACTAGGCTCTGCAGGGAGAGCCACAGTTTTTCCTTGAATTGCAAATTTTACTGTTCAGCTGTGGAAACTTATTTAGAGTTGACTGTTCTTTGTTTTAGTGTCAGTCTCAGTTTAAGGCAGACCTTGAATTTAACTGTTCTGTACGATGTATTTTTAAAACAGCAGGTTTACTTAATCATAAGGAAGGAAGATGTCATCCAGTGCTGCAATAATGAAGCTCTATGGCACAGAGGAATAAGATGTATCAGTCTTTTGGTGAGAGACTTATTGGTCTTTGCATGGGATTTGTTGCTAATGAGAAAAATGTAGATTATCACTATACTTATCCTTTAATTGTACGTTGTTTTTTTAGACGTATACAGGCAACTTAGTGTTGGTTTCAGTTTTAGTTAAACTTTAAATTAAATACATTTGAATGCAGCACCAGAAAATTTAGTTTAAAGCTGACCCTGTGTGGGGTCAGTATGGCACTGATGCAGTAATGGGTTAACCCAAGAGCCGAAGGCAGAAAGCCACCCAAGATCCAGTGACCCAACTGTAATGTAAAAATAACACCAAAACTGGGTCTCAACAAACCACAGGTACTGGGTAAAGTTAACCCATTATTGCATTTGTGCCTTATTGACTCATGCTGGCTCAGTATAACCCAGTGATCTTAAAGCTCCAGAAAGGACCAGAAAATGAACTTTTTCTAGGAGAAATTTAGAAATCGTTTTCTAATCCCCTACTACAATTATTGAAAACAGGTTAGTTGTTTATATGACGCTGAATATCTGAGTAAAATAGTCCACAGTGACCCAGTTACTTAGGTGTCTGTGAACACACTAATTGTCTCCAACTTTCCCTTAATCAGCCTCCTGCTTCGTCATGCTTTCGTACTCATTTCCAGATCATTACAGTTGTGTTGTTTTTTTTTTTTCTTCTTGTCATCAAAATAACCTCGTGGGCTTGCAACCAGGACAACACGCCCCATAAACAGCTCTAAAAAGACACTTTCAGTGACTCTGCAAGACAGACGAGAAGGTATTTATAACCAAACAGGCACCATGTAACTGCCCGACCGTAACCTGGATCCTACTCACACTCCTTTCTCTAGATGTACGACACACACACACAGCTGTGGGTGCTGCTCCTGTCCGGGGGGTCCTGTGTGAGCCAGGACTGACTGGCTGAGGTTTGAGGTGGGGCAGGAGAGCAGAGAGAGAGAGGGGAGGTTGTGTAAATCAGGCATAATGTTGGATCAGAATCCGAGCTCCGTTTTGGTCACATGGCTCTGTGACAGCTACCAGGGCAGCCAGAGTGTGTGTTGGTTTGCGTTATTGTGGCCGCCTGTGGTCCGTGTGTGTATTTATGGGAGCGTGTTCTTGTGGTGGCGTAAGCATGTGAGTCTGTGTGTGTGTGTGTGTGTGTGTGTGTGTGTGTGTGCATGTGTGTAACTGAAGAGAGGTAGCACCTGCAGGGGCGGTGGTCTCCAAACTTCATTTCTATTTAAGGATCATGCTAGCAACGCCAGAGCAGGGATCTGAAAGTGTGTGTGGGTGTGGGTGGGTCAGGGTAGAGGGGGGTGGTGTGTTGGTGGCTTCCTCTGCTCACAAGGACAGCATTCATCAAGCAAGTAGTGCCGGGTGGTGTGGGTGGATGAGGGGGTCGACAGGGGTGCTGCCAGATTTAAGTGGGGTCTGTGGGCGTGTGAGAGGGGGAGAGGGATGGGAAAGAAGGGGGGAAAGAATGTGCCAATTTGTCAAGTTTTACCCCTCCTCTTACCCCCACCTTCCCTAATCACAGATGATGCTGGGTGCTGATTACAGCCAAATGGAGCACCAACAGCAGCAAGAGCAGCACCTGGAGCTTGGGTGGGGGTGGGGAGGGTGGGAGAAGATGGAAGTTAGAGGTGTAAGAGGGATCGGTCTGGTCCCAGCAGGGGGTCTCAGATGTGGGAGGTCCTTCCTCACCTCTCCTCTGAGCGCTTACTTTGAAGTCATCTGGACCTGGTCAGCTGATAAAGAGTGTGAGGAAAAACACTCAGAGAGAGAGAGGGAGGAGGAGGAGGAGGAAGAAGGAGGAGGAGGGCGGAGAAGGAAAGTTGGTATCTCTTATTTAGGATCCTACAGTTGTTTTCCTGTGTGTCCTGAATGGTTGGCAGTGTATTTTGTGATGGTTTAAGCTCGTCAAGCAAGTCAGCAGCTTCACCACTCGTTTTAAATTCAGTCTACTTAACACACAAACACAAATAAAACAAATTCCTCAGGTCAGAATAATTCCACTTTCTCAGCAGCAGCAAAACCGACAATTTGCTATAACACAAACACACAGCGTGGACCAGCAAGGTCTCCAGGATGGTGGGGGATCTTCTCCATCCAGGAAACGTGTGGTAATGTGGCTTTATCTGTGGCCATCTGTTACTTTATAAACCAAATGATCAATCTCTTGATAGAGAGGATGGTAAGCAGATTAAGAGAGATGTTTTGGCTCTATTTTAAACGTGTATGTATATGTATGCACACATGGGAAGTAGGAGTGATTCCATGTATCTCAACATAATTTATTCATGTGATTAGTCGATTGCTTTTTTCTGTTTCCTTTAAAAACAGACCTTAATTTGATCATTTTATTTTCTTTATAAATTCTCTTTTGTTTTTTCCTTCTGTATGATCAGTTCATATTTTGCATTGCTGTAAATTTGCATTACTGTGGTGTAAAGTGCAAGTATTAACATTTTTTAAAAACTAATGACTATACATTTTATCTGCTATCAGTAGAAACAGTCCATTACAGAAATACAGATCACAGTGGACTAGAATAGTCCTTGTTTGTACAGGAGTTTCTGAAACTTTATATGTGGCTCTGTAAGTTTTCCGTTGCTGTCAACTCTCTCTACTAAGACTCCAGTTTAATATCAGAGAGATTATTGTTTAGTCTTTTTTAACAGGTAGCATTAATGACCCATGATCTGATCACTATTTTATCCTCATACAGTCGACACCATCCATCCATTCGTCCACTCTCTGTTGTCGGTTGTAGTGTGGTGAAATCCCCGAAACAGTGTCCCTGATGACAAAACTGTCTCTACCTGTGTGTTCATCTGTGTCGAGGTGATTGCTCCCCCAAATCCACCCCCGGGCCATGACCATAACCCACCACAGTGAGACCTGTTACCATGTTTACATGTGTGTTTATATTTGTGAGGCAGGAGTGACTGATCGGTGGTGAATGTCTGCAGGGTAGATCAGGCGATCGAGGGACAGGAGGAATGAAGGGGTTCTTCTTTTCTTGATTGACATTTCCAGGCAGGCTCTATTCCAGGCGCTCTTATCCAACGCTAAAGGAATGGGGTGTACGACTGCACCTCTGCTGTCTGCTCTCCTAAAAAAACACTTTTTCATACTGATCAGATTTCCTTTTCTGTCTTTAGTCTCATGCTTTTTTAGTTTCTTTCGTCTACTTGCTGATGTTTATTGATTGTTTGTAGCAGAAACTCTGTGATACTCATCCACATCTTTTGAGTATCAAACTATAGGACTGAGTGGTGGCTGTTGTCCAGTTCAATCTTCACAAATGTGAAGAGTTGCTGCTTCTCTCTGTTTTATATCATTGTAAATTGAATATTTTTGGGTTTTTGCTCTCTGGGAAATTGTAAGGAGCATTTTGTACTATTTTTCGACAGATGAAAAATTTATTTAAAATTATTAGTTTAAGCCCCAATTTAAAAGGCACCAGACAAAAGTATGAGAGGCCACTCCTGCAACCTGTCAACTGCCTCACCATATAATCACTCCATCTTAAATATATTTTTCTTTTTTTGCTAAAATACAGTCAAAGATGCAGTTTACAGCTGAGTTTGGATCATTAAGCAGGACGATAATGGAACATAGAAACTGTTTTTCCCCATATTTTGGTCAAACAATAGCTGTTTGTTAGGACTCTATGGACCTAAAAACTCTCGTCATTTTGGTAGAGTGTTATTTCAATAAAGTTATGTCACTTACATTGAAGCTCATTGTAACATGACTCATATGTAAGGATGTGTGGCTGGCAGTGGTGCTGGGAAAACTATCAGAATAAAATGATTTGAGTTTTTGGACCACAGACTGATTGCGTTGGCTCTGGCGCCCGCCTTTCAAATTTCCTCCGTTTCGGTGCCCTGAGTGACGGAGCAGGGCAGCAGTTGATGGAGAGATTGGCCACCACCTGCTCACATCGATGCCATCAGGAGAGAACAAGGCAGAGGAAAAGAGAGAGGGAGCAAGAGAGAGGGAAAGAGGTAGAGTGGAGTGCCGGGAGGCAGACAGGGACTTTCCAGACGCGATTGCATAAATTCTGAGTTTGACAGCCAATCTCCTACTCCCAGTCTACCTGTCCGGACATACGCTCCTGCAGCACGTATCTCTCCACACATGCACGACCCGCCCCTCCCACGTCTCCATCTGTCTCTCTCAGATCGACCTGATCTGTTTGACTTGTATTTGTTCATTGCCATAGCTCCAGCAGCCTCTGCTAACCGAGCAGAAGGCACCTATAATTAGACACAAAAGCACCAGAGATCGAGATATGATCATAACGATGAGTAAACATCACTGGGGGGGAGGGGGGGATTAGTGGGTGGGTGCATGTCTCACCTTGTACATCTTATATTTGAAAGCTAAATGTTGTTGACCTTGAAGTTGCCGTTATATTTATGGTGTTATATTAAAGCCGTCTTTAAGCAGATTGGCATTTCAGTGTTCAGCCTCTCATTGTGGCTGCATTTCAACTGTGCATACAGCGAACAGCCACAATAAAGGAAACACCTGAGTAAATGAGGGAGAAAATGTGTTTTGAAAGTACACTGGTACATTTCATTTCTCTGTGTGAAAGGAGGTTGCCAAGAAACACAAAGTCATTTTCAGTGATAATTTTCATCTCCTGGTGAAGTTAAGCTTTAATGATTCTAAATCTGTCGTCTCACAGGATAAGGATGAGCCCATTTTGTCACTTTCAAAAAATTCTTTCACAGTTGGAAATCTGAGAAACATAGTTTGGAATAAACAATAAAACCCTGACTGAAACAGTTTGTATTGGACAAGCTCATATGCATTTCTTGCTCATTTCCACTGCAGGAACTTTTCCAGCTGCAGCATCACCTGTGTTTTCAACTGGAGGAACCAGGATCTAACTGTTGCCTGGGCTTTTCAGCACTAATATATAGACTGCATATAGACAGAGCAGGCTGCTGCTTGCTGTCCATGTTTGTTTTGGTACAAAAACACGGGACAATTTGCATTGTTGCAGGATTTACAGGGTTGGGAATTTCAGTTGTTACTGACCAATATGCTGTTTAGTATATTGATTCAGTCATAAGGTTTATGTTTCTTCCTGACTGTCAAAGACTAAAAAGATCTGTGCAACTCGGTGGAAACAAACTTTATGTGTGGTTTGTCCAGTCTTTGTAGGCTTTAGCTTGTCTTCAGGTTTGTCCCAAACTTAATAGGATGTGGTGTGGACATTCACAACATTGTTAGAAACAAAGTTATGTGAATTTTACCTCTTGATGAGTCTAATGAGACAGAGAGAATATGAACAGGAGATGTGCACTAAAGCAGAAATGAACAACAATTGTTGCTACTTTGGATAGCTTTTGTCTAATTGAATAGATGAGGAGGACAAACAGTAAAGTCATTGTTTGATCATTATCTGTCAGATTTGCATAAACTTCATATTTCTTCAGGTGCATTGGAAATGTAAACAGTTGTGCGTTAAAGCAACGTTTACTTCCTGATTCAGTTGTTGTGCCGCATAAAGCCCTGACACCAGCTCCCAGTCCCTTAAAGTTATGTACATATTAGACTATACCGCACCTTGCAGTTTATATCTGATGCCAGTGTTCAGTGCTGGAAGCAGTTTGTTCCCAGACGCAGAAAGTAAGGGTGTGGAGGTCCAGGTGGAGGAGGACCTGTTTATTCCCCATCTCAAATGCTTATGACCGTGACGGTTCCCAAGCTAAACAAGCATTGTAGTTGCCTAATCCTTAATCCTAGTTTATTTGTCATGATCTTTTGTAACCGTATTTTTGCTGAATCATCCAATGTTGATGTTCTCGTCTGGCGATTGAGTTTGATATCCTTGAAAATGGACAAGGGGTGGACAGCAGACTTTCTATATTTTACCACATTGACCGACGTGTTTCCACATGTGCTTGCAGACATTTGCAGATGATGAAATTTATGTGATGCAGACTGTTGTGGTTATGCAGCTGTTGCAAGTATAATTTAAGTTTTTGTATAGAAAACTATTTCTTCAAAAGTTCAAAAGTCACGTAACGCGTTTTGAGAGGGAGATTGAAAGTCTTTGAGGCCTTTGTATTCAAAGACGTGCATCTGTTTTTCTCTCGACCCATTTCCTGGTATCAAGTGAAACAACTCATGTAAACCATGTGAACCATGTAAACTATATTCTTCTGGGAGTTCTTGTTGAATAGAGGCTCTATTAATAAACTCACTGTTTGGACTTCCTTCAGGTGTACTCTGTAATTAAAACTCTTCAGACGTTCATATTATTTCCGCTTGTCACTGTATCTATATTTAGTCTTCAGCCTTCAAATGTCACCTGTTGAACAAAAAGCTTGGTTGCAAGGGAATTCTTGGCATGATAAGGGTGTGTGTGTGTGTGTATGTGTACTGTGTTATTTGAGAACCACTGACATGGTTGTAATGTCTGGAAAAAGTGGCTGCAATGCTGAGGAAGTCTCAGATGTCAGATAGTCGTGCCTGTCGTAACTTGGTGTTGTGTAGGCCGCGAGGGGAATATTGTGATTGGTTTTTTAGAACGATCGGTTTTCAGCGAGAAAACACTCGATCAAAGAAATCAGCGCACGTTCCAGCTGAATGACGCAATGTCATACATCCACGCCTCTGTCTCCCTCCCTCTGTCACTCTCTGTGTACATCTCTCACTCTCCCACTCATCTTCAAGTTGTATTGTGTCTGCGTCTCAAGGAAAGGCAAATTGGCACAGAGGGAGGAAAAAAATTGCACTTTTGTTTTTCTAACAGGTGTGTGTGTGTGTGTTTATGAACAGACGAGGTTGGGTCACACAATTCCAACAAGACAGAACTGGAGGTGGAGAGATTCTCCCCAAGTTTCATCACATCACAGCAACTCCTGATGATGGAGATATAGTTGTGTTTGGAGAGTGGGCTGTTAGCGTGGGCTTGCATACAGCAACAGTAGCTTAGGCTACAACTGGAAGCTTGTGAAAACACAGATAATTGTGGAATACTTCCAAATCATGTTGCAGTACAACCTTAGAGTCTTTATTTCCTCTGAATTACAAATCACTGATACTTCTATGTGACTTTTAACCAGCGTGCGGTTGACATTAGAATTTATATTTCTGTGTAAATCTTCCTCAGTGTATTTCTTTAACCTACAGCTGATTTTTTTTGTAAGGTTATTGACATTTTTCTTTCTGAATTTCTTGGGATGAATATTCTGGAAATATCTTGTCTTTAGGAACAGTGACATTTTTTTGTCTGGATTAAACAAAAGAGGAACTAGTGGAATCAAAGGAAAGCAACTTTTTAGTTTTAGTACAAGTGCATGTTTGTATTGGTTTATTTAGAGCTTTTAACAGTAATCTAGCCTAACAAGCATCCTTGCAATGGAGAAATAATCAGTTCTCAAATCAGTTTATCACATCACAAATCACTGCTGGCTCTTATTCAAGATATTTTAAAGAACAACTATGCAGATTTTCAACCAGCTTTGTATCATTACAATGTTGGTAGGTTTGTTTAAATGACAAAAAATGTTGAAGTACAATCCTGGAGCTGATAATTGAGCGGGGAGCTCTGGGTGTGTTCAGCATCAGGGGAATGTAAAGATTGTTCATTTACATATTGAGACTCTGTGATGATACAAAGCTGATTGAAAATCTGCAAAGTGGCCCCTAAATGTGCTTAAAAACATGCAATGGCATGAAAACAACTGCTTTGTTCTCGGCAGAAAAATGGCAGCATTTGTCTTTCCTTCAAATGTTTAGATTTTCCTGATAATCAGCCTCATGCAGTCATGCAATAACTTTCCTTCCTTGCTTCTGCATGTGTCAGATAGGAGGTTGGCTTTGGTTGTTGGTTGTATAAAGTATGTGTGTCTGTGACTGGTGTGATCCTGGTGTGCGTGCTGTCTCCTACCATGAGTCAGTGTTGATTCCTTTCAACCACAAAGATCCTAAACCTTGACCAAGCAGTTTTATCATTTCGCTAAACATGATAGGAGTGTGAGAGGAGAAGAGTCATGTAAACTGGGGTTTTATAGAAGCCAGATTGAGGCAAAGAGTACTTCCTGGTATTCAACAAATAAGGAATGATTAAATTGTCTTAGAGATTGCTCCTTTAATGTGCTATCGAATAATTAATTCCCCAGGCACGGCTGCAGCTGATGTAGGCTGTTCTCTCCCAGGTGCTATGAATTAGAAGTAAAAGGTTTATTATCACATAAATTAAGACTTTGAAACTTGCTTCGCCATTACTTTAACCTTTGTGATGCAAAAAATATGACTTTCCAAACAGTGAGAGGAGCGGTGCTGCACTAAGGTTTCATGTCTGGGAAAGCAGGGTCCATATACACAGCACTGGCTTCATGATGCAGATGAGTGACACTGTAGTTAAGCTGATGAAAGCGGAGTAATTGATCTGTCTGGCGGTGCGTGGGTTGCCAGTTCGGGTCTAAACCTCTCTCTCCTGGAGGGAATTCAGCCTGTTTGTCTTTGCCCTGTTAACACACGACTGCTCTAATTTCAGTTGGCCTGTAATGTGATGAGTAAAGGTGTAATTGACTGTGGTTTCTCTCCACAAACCCCCACCCTTACTCATGCACACACACACACACACACACACATTTTCTCTCTGTCTATTTTTCTTCTCCTCCATACCTACCGCTCCCTCTCTCTCCCTTTTTTCTCTCTTGCAGTCTTCTTCACCTTCAGGGCGTCTTTCTTTATTTGGGTGTTTGCGGTTTGCAGGAATGTGCCGCAGTTTCAGTGTTTGACAAACGTAGTCCACAATAACGAGAAAGTGATGCTCAAAGAGGGGTGGTTCAGCTGCTTGCGCTAGTTTCTCCTGTAATTTCTCTGGAATCTGAGGTATGATGACGCTTTGCCACAGAGGTCATTAATCTTCTGCATCAGTGTTTTACTGTGGTGATGCTTCTGAGCAAACAGCAATGGACCAGAGAGCAGGTTGGTTTTTGCGCGGAGGGTCATTGTCTTGGGTTTTATCATTTCTTTCCTTTCTGTAAACATTAGAAAACCGGTAAATTGATTGGATTTTAAAAATGTAGCATGAAAATATGCGTTCGGGTGAAAAACTTTTTAAAAAATCAGAAATCAATCAAAGAATGTGCTCATTACCTTTAGTCATTCCAGCAGTGAAAAGGAAATGAAAAATATATACATAGGGCTTATAACTTACTGTAGAGTGTATCAGTTTGCACATTACATATTTTTTATAGCTATGGTTGTGGCCATGTTCCAGGGTGAGAAAATAGTGACTGTACTTGCACTTTTTTTTCTCTTTGCATGTTATTTAACGCCCCCTAACCCTAACCAAAACAGCATTAAATGATGTATGAAAAGCTTAAAATGCACAGACATGACATGTGAAATGTCCCTGAGGATTCCTTGTACACAGGGTATATTCTTTTAGCAATATGTGTGCACAAACGTTGCTCCAAGGTACCATATTCTTGGTAACAGACATCTATTTTTACGTAGATTTTATGACAATCTCATGCACCAAAAATTTCACTGCAATTTCAGGTAGTAGACAAGCTGTTTCATGTGGAGACAACATCTCAAAAATCTCCACTTTTTGCCTGTACAGTTTTCAGGCAGTTGTTCATTTTTTAAATTAACACAGGGATGAGAACAACATGCGATTTTTGTTATGGATGGAGGTTATTCAGAGTTAAATATAATTATATTGATAGAAAATATGCCAACGTCAAAACTTAAATTAAATGCACCTGCCACAAATACAGTAGATTCAATAGATGATCAATTTGGCCAATAAATGTTAAAAAAATATGTCAAATTTGCATCATTTACTGCCAAAAAAGTGTCTGTATTCATTGTTTAATAGCATTAAATGAACTGTAAAAAAGACAATACTGTGATGCTCTGATCAGAAAATGCTTTTTGCAGAATTATTCAGTTATTAAAGTAAAAATGCAAAGTGTAAGTTACTCCAAAAACTGGCAGGAACGTTGTTCTATAATTTCTTTTTAAGTAAACTTACTCTTGTATGAGTTGAAAATCAGTGTTTCTTTATTCTCGAGGGATTGACTTGTTCTTTTTTTTCTGAACCCACAATAAAACTCTACATTCTTCTCCCACCGTGTATATACAACTTAATGCCTTCATATTATTCCATACTGAAGGCCATGCAGGTATGCAGAGCAAGGCCACGGCTGAATAAGTCTAGCTCATATTTATACATCTGTCAAGGCACACACTGACACTCTGGTCTATGTGAACGCGCGCGCACACACACATACATACAGAGTCACATTCCCTAGTTTCAAGCATGCATTTCAGCAGGCCTTGTGTGAGCAGGAAAGAAATGAAACCACCAAATGCTGCACGTATATCCTGTACATTTAGAACCTTTTTAAACGGATCGCTATTTTCAGGTCGGGATATTTGCTCGGCGGCAGACCCCCAATGCTGACAGAGCCTGGCTGGCTTCCCAGAACAGAACAATATATGCCAGGTCGGCCGAGGGGCCCAGCAGACACACAAACACACACCACATATACACACACCCCTGCGAACACGAACGTCTGGCCTTTAAACCGTCAGCGCTCAGGCCCTGCCTTACATAATGACAGAGAATGGAGGCATTAAGGCAATTTGTTTGATTTAAGTTGTCAAGGCGTCCTGGACTCTGCCCCTTTCAGCTGGTTTTGATACCCAGAGTCTGTGTGTGTGTGTGTGTGTGTGTGTGTGTGTGTGTGTGTTGTAGACCTTGTCGGCGGAGGAAAAACAAGAGGAATGGACAGACTCACACACCAGGACAGAGAGGGGGTCCAGGGAGAGTGAGGAGTGACAGAGCAGGAGGAGAAATGTGTTAGGGAGGAAGGGGTGGAGGAGGGGAGGAGCTAAGAGCAGTGAAGGAGGACCTGAGAGAGCTGGGATTACATCCTGTCTGTTGGTGAGGAGGGTGGGAACGAGTGTCCCCTCCCCTCCACTGAACATGTAGGCAGGTATCACTGGTACCACTCCTTTTCACTCCCATCCCATCCCATGTTGTACAGTTTTATCACCATCACTCTTGACTCCTCTTTAAAACTTAAAACTTGCCCAATAGCTTACACAAATCACTGTCCTTTACTGTGCTGAAATAGTGTCTTATTGTGATCACATTTCATGCAACCAACCAACCAGCCATCAGAGCAGACAGGAGAGAATCAAAAAAGAAAAACAGAACCACTAGAATTATGCTCAAAATAAAGAAAATAGTGTTTATTCATATTAGAACTGCATGACCTAATGTAATCCTAAATTTTGTTTAATCAATCAGTAATTAATTGAAAAAGTTGTGAAAAGGTCACGGTGAAAATAATTATCAGACTTATAATTTTATTTGTGACCATCCAGTCCATTCCAATTCCATCATTTACCCATAATCAAATTTTATGAAAAAGAAAACTAGTCACACTTTTGCACTAAATGCACTGCACCCGCTTGTTTTGAAGAGTTCTGTATAAATTCAGTTCAATATCATCATCATAATCTTCAGGCCTCAGGATGAATGAAATGAAGTGAGCTAACAGGATGATTAATTTAGTTAAGTTATAGTTAAACTTTAGATGCAAGCAACTGTTTCTTGAGAGTCAACATTTGTAACAGCTCTTCATAAAGTAATAGTGTAGCTTTGTGACGCTCATAATGTCCAGTTTTCTTTGAAGTCCAGTGTCTGAGAGATGTTTATTGAGGCTTCAGCTTCTATTATGTGCAGTAGGTGTTGCTGTTAGTGTCTAACCCGTTGTGTTTTCTGTATGAATGCTGCAGAAATTGTCATTACGCAACGTACAGTATGTGTCGGTTTATGAAGTGCCCCCTCACTCTCTCTGGTAAATGATGTAAATGTAAATGAAAATGCCAGAATGCAAAGTAAAAGCATGAGTGGAGCGTCACAGGTAATTACACTGAGCTGCGGAGTGTAATTGACCCTGATCAAACCTGCTCACTGAGAGTGTGTGTGTCAGCGCATGTGAGTGTGTATGCACTGTGAGTGGAATAGAGGCCCAGTGTTCTTGGGTCCCAGCTTTAAATAAGGGGTCTTTATCTGGCCGTGTGTGCACAGCTCTGGTGTGGAAGCACTAAAGGGCCAAAACGTTTCCTCCTTACAGACGTGGCTCACGCTGCTTGCTCCAGGTGTGGTGACCACTAACCAGCATGGCTTTTAACCGTCACGCCTGATTGGGAGCCTGAGGCCAACCTGGCGCTCGTACAAGAACGCACAGTCCAAGTACACAGTGGCACACATGCACACGCACATCCATTTCTAATTTAAATGTAACCCCCCCCCCAAAAAGTGTTCATTACGTTCCCTCCCCTCTTGGCTCTCAGTGGTGGAAACAGGCATTCTGGGAGTTGGAGTATTAAGTTTGAGGTATGAGTTTTCTGATCGGCTCTGATGGACTCCAGAAACAACACATTCCTCAATCACGTTCTGCACCATTGTCGACTCCCACCAGTTTTAATGTGATGTAACTCAAGCCGTGACCTCGTGACCTTTGTTGAGAAAATGTCCTGTAATATTTACATGCTGATGATTCAAAAGAGCAAATTAATTTGAAAACCTGAGTCCGGTGTGGAAACAATTAATCAATTAGTTAACTGGCTAATGATCAAAAGGTGCTGCTGCCTTTCTGTTCTGTTTTATATCACTCTGTGTTGCATGTTTTTAGATTTTGGACTTTTAATTGGAGGAAAAACAAGCAATTTGATGATCAAACCTTGGGTTCTCATAACTGGAGATTGGTGTTTTCTCAAGAAAAAATAAAGCAAGAGATTAACTGATGATAAGAATAATTGCTATTTGCAGCCCTGCAGTCCTTCCAGACAAAACGATTACAAAAATGGACTGTGATTGGCTGGCAGTGCCATAACCTCTAAATTTAAAGATGGCAGACATGAAGATTTAGGAAATTTTAGTATAAATGTTTTAATAAATTAAGTCAGTTTATGTGTAAAATAAAAATGCTGTAGAACTGCCCTGAAACAAGGGAGAGATGATTTTAAAGTGCACCAGCAATAAAATTGGCCAGTAAAATCAAACTGTAACATTGTCCATAGAAAAGCTTTTTTCCTTTTAATCTTTTAGGGCAAGAAAATTTAAGCCTGAGGTCTGATCAAGTCATGTCCAAGTCAAATCACCACTTTAGTTCAAAGCAATTTTCAGTTTTCATTGATATAACATGACATTTAAACGTTTGTTTTGTTTTTGAACATAACCAAGACCAGGTACGTTCTGCTGAGCTTTAACTTGAGACTAAAATGTTTTTGCTTTCCAGTCTTAAGTTCAGGTCAAGTCTCAAGTCCTCACTTTGGTTTCTTAGGTACCAAAAGGCTCTTTAGGTAGGAAAGATGTCCTACAAAGGTCCTTTAATAAATCCTCCATCTCTTTTTCTCTCTCCCTCTCTTTCAGATCTCGTTTGATTTGGCTGAGTACACCGCTAACGTGGATGGCGTAGGTACCCTCCGTCTCTTGGACGCCATAAAGACGTGCGGTCTGACCAACAGCGTAAAATTCTACCAGGCCTCCACCAGCGAGCTGTACGGCAAAGTCCAGGAGATCCCTCAGAAGGAAACCACTCCCTTCTACCCTCGCTCACCTTACGGTAATACACACAAATATGTAATGTAGAGCGGCATGGAAACACACTCACACATTACCTAACATTTTCTACCTTGCACCATTTGTCAGACAAAAGCGTTCATGGCCTTGTAAGGGCATACAAACAGATTGCTTGATGCCTCTACAGCACTTTTTCTTCAATGTGTGTGTGTGTGTGTGTGTGTGAGTGAATAGAGGGGGGCTTCAGTGCTCAGGCAGCGTTTGAGCTCTCCACACACCCCGAGGCCAAACGTCTGACTGAGGACTGGAGTGGCTCTCATTTTAACAAAGACACCTTTATATCCACTGCACTCAGCACTCACTTTCAACACACACTCATACACACACACACGTAGGCCATACACGTGTGGGTGCGATCAGGTTTCAGGTTCTCTGTTGTCTAAATGCTCTCCTCACTGACACTTTCCCCATCTGTCAGCACTCAATCTGAGGCTGCATGGGAGGCACATACCATCATGAGGAGGGCTGCTCCTTTATTAATTAGACTCAGGCTGCCATGGCAACCTCCCCTCACCTCCAGCGTACATCCCTGACCTACAGCTCAATCAATGGGTGCCTCCTTTCACTTGCTCTGGTATTCCCCTCATCAGAGGAGAAGGGAGGAGGAGGAGGAGGAGGAGGAGGAGGAAGATGGTGAGAGGGGAAAAAAAAAGAAAAAGAGGGGAGAACTTTTTGTACAAGCCTGCTTTTGGTCAATCAGCAGGAGTCTGTGGTTCTCGTTCCTGATGGTGAAATATGATCTGCGGTACCGCTGTGTTCAACTATGACATGTAGTGTAGTTACAACACAGGATCTTTCTCTGTGTCTGCAGCTTTGAGAAGAGAGGATCAGTGTTTCTGTCTCTGCTTAGATTGTCACTCTGTAAGACTGTACGGTGTTACTGGCTCTGTGAAGGTTTTATTTGTTAATTGGGTGAATAAAATCATCATGTCTGCCTGTGCAGCATTACAGTCCACAGAGGAGCGATTGTGAATCTGAAAAGCCCGTCGGGTTTTATGTGATGTGGTTATTTCTTCACTCTTTCAGCCTGAATGTATAAAAAAACCAGGTACAAATATGTTTCTGTCTCCTCACTTTCCCTTTCTTCCTGTCCTCCTCCACCCCTCATCGCCCAGGTGCCGCGAAGCTTTATGCCTACTGGATCGTGGTGAACTTTCGAGAGGCCTACAACATGTTCTCTGTCAACGGGATCCTCTTTAACCACGAGAGCCCGAGGAGAGGTGAGCTCACAGCATGTCATTCATTCTCCTTTTCCATATCCACCACAAAAGTTGTATTTATTTTTAATGTGGAAATGAGGTTGTGGCAGCATCCAACCGTAATAGAGGAGAAGACAAGGGATTGAACCGAACTATGCTATTGTTGTTTATAATGATCACGCAGGAGCTGGAAATGGTCACATTACACAGTTTAAACAGAATATGACTTGATCTTTATAATTTCACTTGAAAATACATTTAAGAAATGAGAAATAAAGCTCAATAAACAAATAAACATAAGGCACAGGGTTAGATTTAACACACAGAATGTACTACAGCGTCTCGAGATAACTTCTGTTGTGAATTGGCGCTATATAAATAAAATTTGACTTGACTTGACTTGACTTTTCTACTGCTAGAAGTGTCTTAATCAAAATGATAACAAAAGACGTAGTTTAATGAAGTTGTGAAATAGTGCAGGATCATGCGAGTTATCTTCATCACCACTGTGTCATTCAGGAGGTTTTTCTACCAGGCAAATTATCTGTAGAGGTCTCATCAACTCCAAAACTAATGGATCAGGTGATTAAATCCGGTAAAAACACAGTTTCATCTTATAAATCAGTGTTTCTTCAATGCTGTTCGGTAGTTTCCTCAGCTTGTTTTTCTGATAACTTAATATCCAGATGTCTGATGACTAAAATCCTTGATTCAATTAAAACATATAGTTAAAAATGACCATGATCAAAATGTGTATCTTAAAAATGTCGACTTTGACCGCTTGTGGCAGACAATCACAACACTAACGTTTGCACAAAGGGCACACCGTATGTCAAAGGAATACAAAAGCACATTCTCTCATAAAATCAAATCTCACCCTGAAGCTACAAGTTTAAAGCACTTACTTAACCTAAATAAAGGGCGTAAGGCAAGACTGAATTTGTCGTGATTTAACATTGTGTCATGTGTCAACAGGCCAAACCCACAATAAAGCAGTAAAACAGAAGGTAAATTGTTGGATTGTGTAAAAGTATTCAATTACATGCTCTATATAAAGTCATATTCATTCACCGGTGGAGCCAGGTTTCTCATAACTACTCGACACACACACACACTAACACATATTATGACACATAGTGAGTGGGTTGTGGTCACATTTTTAATATGTGCTCTGAGCCCTGAGGGTCGCAGGCGCTGGTTTAACCCGATTTACACGCCACCGCGATCCAAAATTAATACCACATGACTGCAGTCCCAGCGCTGCACCCAGGTCAGCCGCTCAGGTGTTTATGATTTATCCCCTAATGAAGGCCCTGGCCACGACCCCAGCCAAGGTCAGGGGTCAGCCAGTAAACCCTAATGGGTTACCACAGATAGATAGGTGTGGGAACTGGTGTAGTTTACAGCCGGTTCAGCAAAGTTGGTGTGGTCACCGTCGAGGTCCTGTAGCAGAGATTTTGTTGACGCAGTCGAGCTGGGAATGATGGTGAAGCAGACAAGTGAGTAGAAAGAACGGGCTGGATGACAGGAGTGATGGAGATAAGTGGAGCTGAAACAATTTGTCGATAACAGAAAATTAATCTTCAGCAATTATTATAATTGGTTTATCGGTCAGACAAAAAAATGCCAAACATTCCCTGCTTCCAGCCTCCCAAGTAAACTGAATTCCTTGCATTTTGGACAGTTGGTTTTCATAGATTTTATAGACGTTATAATTGATCAATTAATCAAAAAATTCTCATAGGGCTGATTGAGTGGCTGTGTGAAACTGCGAGGTCAGAGATGCTTGTATCGTTCTCCACTCGTACACACAATGACCTTATAAGGGCAAAGCTTGCTGCCCTCTCGATAACACGTCCTCAGCATTTTGGTCCTCTGGTCAGCGCTCTCTCATCTGCCTCTCTGACGCGGCTTCTATCTTTCCATTCTTGCCACACACACACACACACTCTCCTTCCCCTTTCTTCTTCTCTCTCTTGCTTCATTTCATCTCTTTCTCCTCCTTTCTCCTCAGTCAGCATTTCTCCAGTAGGCCATCGGGTTTGCTCCTGCCACTTCTATTCTCAGAGTTACGGCTGTTGTTGCTCATAAAGCAGGAACGCTGCACTGTGATGTGGCCAGATGTCCCACGGCTGCCTTGCACAACCCAGTGCGGCGCTTGTGTTGGCTGGATTGGACAGTGTTTACCCAGGCCTCTGGGGCCTGCCATGACCCTGTCGCTGCCACACTGAGGGGGTGTTTGGCCGTGCACTGAGGCACCCACAGGAGAGCTTTAAAAGGGGGGAGGAGTTGGTGCTTTGTGCCGCAAAAAATACCCACATGGCATGTTGCAGTGTAAGGTTGTACTGTAAATCACACAGTGGGCAATATATAACTACTGCACTGTATTGTACTGCGCAGAGAGAACATGGATTTAACAGTGAGCATATGTTTTCACATACTTGATTTCACTCTGGGTGTTGTTAATATCTAATGTTAAACATAGCTGTTGGATGCTATATATTCATTTCAGCCACTATAAAGTACAAATGCAGCGTACTAAAAGTGCCAGCATGCATATTAAAATTTCTTTATGTCTAAGCTGGAATCAGTTTTTAAGTTATATGCTGCATTGTTGGACTCTTCTACAGGAAACTGAAAAAAGTGTGATGGTAAAAAAGAAAACATGAACTGAAATTTTAGTTCACTGTTTATGATATTTTTACATTTATAATTGTTGATAATGTCCTCTCAGTTGCAAACTTGATTGAAGTGTGTTAATGGCAAATTTTTGTCACACCTTGCGTCATTTTCATTTAGTGTGAATGTGTATAATAGCACAACGGCTACTTGAAATATGAATGTAAACTTAACCCAAACAGTGACTGAGTTTTTAGGGCTGATCCATACTCTTGTTATTTCAGTAAATAGACATACAGGGACTAATGAGTAGTGTGGAGCTTGGACACAACATACAGTAGATCTGTCTGGCAAAAAATCAACTGAGAAAGCCTCTCAAAACTAACAAAACACTCAGAAAATGGGTGAAACAAAAGTTTAATTTCACACCAGTGGCTCCTCTCTTTGATTCCCAGGTGATCTGGGTATATTGCTTGCCAAAACACCAAAACAATAACATCACCAAAGAAGAAGCATATTGCAGATCACCAGAGGCAGATTAACTTTCATCAGCCACACCCTGAACATCTCTGTGTAGTGTTTCTTGAACGCCGTCCCTACGTGTGTAAACGCACTTTGTGGTGCAGACAGATAAAAGCTTATTCATCACCTGTTAAGCCGCCCCTCCTGTCCCCACCACACGGTTTGTACCTCTGAATTATTAGTCAGTAACGAGGGAGGAAGTCAATGATGTCAGTTTTGGTGACCCTGACATCACCACTCCCCCGTTCCCCCTCCCACACACAGGAAAAGCTGTGATGTCATCCTCCCAGGGTGCCAGTGGATATGTGTGTGTGTGTGTGTGTGTGTGTGTGTGTGTGTGTGTCTTGTGTTTGAGAAACAAATAGATGTTTGCTTTCATGAGGAAGTTTTTCCCTTTAATAACAAGCTCACTTAGACTTGCTCATGGCGTCTGCTACAGTGACCTACCAGTGACCAATCGTCTCCACAGCGCAGTGTGGCGTGGTGTGGTGTGTCACATAGGATGGTCTGGTGACTGCCGGGAATGGCTGGAGAGGGAATAGTGAAGTTAAACACCAACCTCAGACTTACTGTCCCTCTGTAGGATTTCAACAAGGAGCTCTGTCTCTTACGGCACAGAGGATGACTTAATCCCAGCAGGAATGTGCTTCTGGTTTCTCTTACCGTTCCTGTAAACACCTGACGGTTCAACCAATAAACGAGCATTCCCCATTGTTCTGCAGCGAAAAGGTCGGAATTGGACGGTCGTGAAGGAAAAATAACGCGGTGGAAATCCAGCGTGAAGCAAAGCAAACAGAAGCCTGCATCTGCCGGCTGGTTCACACCGTGGCTAGCTCCTTTCCGTTAGCTTAGTTATTAGCCATAACAAACAGCCCTCACACTGACTCTGAAGAGGGGGATTAGCGTTAGCAGGGGTGCTAAATAGACTCCATATTGCTTTGACATATGATACAGTGCAGTGCTCCGCAGTCTCTTGGCAAGAGTGATCAGCAGTGAAATCTGTGCAAATAACCAGTTCATATGTTTATTTGGTCATTATTTTCAACAAACATACAGCACCTCAAAATCTCATTTTGACAATAAAAGACCAAACCCAAGTCTAATATATAGTTATTAGCGGTATGTTGATCTAAGGCTAGGCAGTAAATCAGCACAGTAATATGTTTTGTGTGCGTATCCACCGTTGCTACTACTGACCAGCTCCAGTTGTAGGCTAATCCCCTGGTTTATTTGGGGAAGTCCCATCCATCTCTCCACCCTGAGAGCTCTGTGGTTCACGCTTGGCAGTATAGAATAATATACTGTTATGTTAGGAGAGAAGACCAGTTAGCATTGGGGAAGTTAGAATAGCACTGCCAAAGTCAATGCTGCCCCTTAAAACACACACACACATGCACACATAGAGCCGCTCAGCCTCTACATGCCACAGCTTCATCTTTCTGCTTTTGTTGAGGTTGGGCCCAAAAGGTCAGATCGCATGATAGATTTGTAAGAGGATATGTTATCCATTTATTGGAGAGGTTATTTTTAAAGGAAATCTTCAGATGGGAATGACTCGGTCAGGAGGCGTCAAGGGGATTTGGTGATATCTCGTCAGGTGGAACTCGTCACGGAGCGGGCCCTTTTTGTGCTTTTGGTCTTTATCGTTTCGTCGGGTCTTGAGTCTGAGTCGGAGCAGAGTCTGACGCCTCGGAGCAGAGCTGATGACAGAGTCCTCTCCTCCCTCCATGCCTACCACCACCTTGTGTCACGTGGCCCACAAAGGTGCTTCCCTCTGGCTCAGCCTGACTTGGCGGCAGACGCGTCACGTGGGTGTTGAGGTTTTCTACCTTCACTCATCCCCATCGCCGCCCTCAAATGTTGTGTTTGTTGTCCCAGGTCACCATGGTAACCAAGAATCTTGTTGACTGAGCGCTTGCTTTTGAGAGGCGCTAATTGTACTGCGAGCTGAAGGCACCCTGTCGCCTCTCTCAGCCTTGGCCAGGCCCCATCAGAGCCCTGCAGGAGGACTACCAAACCCCAAGATGTTGCTCTATGGTGTTTTGATTTAACTGAACTACGGGATGCTGCCAGACACAATTACGTCTTTGTTTTCGATACTAGAGTGAATCACTTTGTCTTACTCGTTCTCTGTTCTGCAGTGTGGAGGTGTTGCTTTCGGTGTTTCAAACTCAAGAAAAACATGTATCATCTACTCCCCTCTCTTTCTCCACACCCTCCCTTTCTTTCCCCACACCTTTGCACACCCTGTGCCGTGCATCCATGTTGCTGCATCACACCCAATTAGAAAAAATAATAAGTGACTTTCTTGCTCTTTGTCTTTGCAACCTCCTAGCTCCATTCCAATCCTCCTAGCATCACATTTCTTTCTGTCTGCGCCCTCCCTGTCAGTTGAGTCAGTCCAGAATGAGGACAGCAGTCTGTCAGGTGTGAATAGACGCTGTGTTGGCAGAGCTGAGCGCATAACCACATATCTAAGCACATATCTTGGATGTAACGCAAATATTCTCCCCTCGTCAAGGCTCCAGAGATCAATCAGAATGTGAATTGTGCAATAACCGCGATGGCAGACACTGACAGGTCTTTGGCCGGGGTGGAATTTGGCCAACCCCCGACCCGAGAAAGATTCCTCCTGCAGAATCACTCAGTGCTCCGGCAAGTCAGGTGTTTTGTTCATAACTCAGCTCTGATAAAGTAGATGGGTATGAGATGAGAACGTGCTCATTTTTGATGTAAACAGGGTTTCAGAGTCTAACTAAATCCTTAAAGGTGTGGGAGTGGAGATGGAAATTAAGGGTTGCATTTTTCACTTCAAATCTGCCACAAAGCCTTTCACTCCCCAAGGCCATTGCTCAAAGACAGAGTGGGATTATGGGATTTGCAGTTCTGGTTGAATTCCAAAACAGGTGTGTAAACTCTGCATTGAGGTAACTTGAGGGTTTCCATGACAACCCTGTGGCAGTCCGAATTATGTCTCGGCTATTTTTTCTTTGCCACTTTCAGAACGTTGCCAGTCCAGACAAGCTCGCGACGAGAAATGACTCAACTGTCAACTATTTGGAAAATACTTGGAATGAATTTTTTTTTTTTTTTTTTTTTTTTTTTTTAGAAAAGTAAGCAATCCAGTAAGCAGTCCTGTTTTTGGAATGTGGTTCATTAAAACAGTCTGGGTTACCAAGTCATTCCACATTTTTATTACGAAAAGAGAAAACTTTAGCAACGTCCCGCAAATCATCTTGGAACAGAATTATGTGGTGATGAAAAACATACGGCAGGTCTAAAGTTGGAAGAGGAGACTTGGCTCAGGAAGGAAGTGGATGTTCTACCTTTGCAAATGTTACATTAAAGATCAACTTTATGAATGTTTGACATGATTCGAGACTTGAATTTACTCAGCTTTTCAGTTTTTCCAGGGCTAATGCACCATTCGGCTGAGCCGTGACCACACATTATATCTTGAAAATAAATGTTACAGAAGGGTGATTCGAAATAAATCACATTGCGGTTGAATCTCAATCAGTAAATGCCCATAAATACACTCACAGACAGTAATATAAATGAGTGTGAGTCAGACATCTTGAGGTCTGAGTGTGTAAGGGCAGGGCCGTCACACAGTTTGAAGACAGACTTCATAAGTCACCTTTCTTTAGCAACATGGTTCAACAGAATCTGTTGAGTAACCAGGGCCAGTCAAGCCAAAATCCCCTCAAACCCACAGTCCCCTCCCTGACTCCCCCAGGCCAGAGCCCCCTGGCCGACAGCTCCCGTCCCCATCCTGTCTGGGCCCACATGGCCTGGCTCTGGATGGGAGACATCGCTGCACATTTCTCCTCACCCTCCTCCCCCCTATTTTCTCCCCATGCTTCGGTCCAGCTGTGCCAACGAAGCCCGTGTGTTACGTTTTTCCTGTTGCTTCTCTGGCCAAAAAATGAAAAGGAATGATGGAAAAAAAAAGAAAAGAGACGGTTAAGTGAGAATGAGAGAGAAAGAGAGAGAAAGAGAGTGAGTGTCAGTTTCTGGCATGGGTTTTGCTGCCTGCTCAGTTTTCACGGCCCGTGGTTTTATTAGACTTTCCGCCGGGCTGCGGGCAAGGTTAAACGTCCACCGCTGGCCCGCTTGGGTTCGAAACCTCCTGTTAGCCCCCCTGGCTCCTCTCCCCTGCCTCCACCCCCTCCTTCTGGTTGTCCTGCGGTGCCGCTGCCAGTAAAGGAAACACATTAACACCCGGGCCAGTAACAGAGTAGGCTTTGTCCACAGCCAGGCAGGCCGGTCCATTAGGCCCACGCTCTGGTCGACACCGCACCAATTAGAGGAGGCAGGGAGCAGAGCCACTCCAAACAGAGGTGTGAGCTTTACAAGAAGGCTACAGGTGTGCTTGGGGGGGAAATAATGGACTTTATTACTGATTGGGGGTACTGTGCTACACTGGATCACTCTGCCACCTTTTTAAGAGCCAACTCGGCTCTGCAGAGTTTTGACAACCTGTGTTTAACCTGCAAACTTTAGTTTCCCTTGGATGTTGGATCAAATCAAACCTCTGCCTTCCAATTTACTTTAGTTACCAATCCAGGGTCTTGTTACGTTGCCTCACTCCTGCCAGGTCCTAATATATGATGTATGGATGGCTGCAACTAATGACAGTTTAATTGTTGTGTAGTCTATTGATTATTTTTTATTAATAATTTAATCTAAAACATAAATAGATCCCATTACAAGTTTTCAAAAACCAGAGTGAAATTTTGAGATTGTGTGGTTTGTCTGCTCAACAGTTTAAATCTCAAATATATTTATTTTACAATGACATAAAACAGAGAAACATTGAAGAAAAGAAAAGATGTTTAATGTCAAAACTGACAAATGAATTTCCTAAATTTCAAAGAGGAATACAAAACAAGAAATAAGGCTTGGAAGAACAGTGGGTTGTAATGTTTTAAAATAGAAAAATATAGTAAGGACTTAAACCAAACACACACACAGTGCAACTCAACAGCACTCATGCCTCTCAAACCTTTCCAGAAAGTTCCCTCAGAGCTTCAGAAATTATACAATTATAAATCTGTTTCTGGATGAGTAGTCCTCACCATGTCTACTTAACTGATCTTCATGTGTGAAATCGGTGGAGTTCCCCTGTAAAGTTGTTGTCGATGAAGTTTCTCTCCATAGATTAATTGCTTAATCGTTCCATTCTTAGATATGGCATGAGCATGTTGCTGTGTTCATATGTGTGTGTGTGTGCCCTTTGATGAGAGTCTAAGAGCTGATGTGGATGAAGAGCAAAGCTGACAATCACGGACACATCAGTGGCAGATGAATAATTGCTGGTTAATATTTGACTACAGTTAGCAGGAGTGGTGATGCCTGCCAGAACAGATGACCTGCCAGGTTGGAAAACGGCCCTGAGGCCAGATGAGACGATCATGCAAAGACAGGACAGGTCTGACATCAGAGGGGGTTTCCATCGGCAATTTATCTACGCTCTGTAAACACTTGCTATTTCCTAATAAAGGTGTCACTAATATTGATTTAAAGAGAACAATGGACGACTTTGATCAAACATTTTTAGCTCTTTTGTTTTAATTTGATATTAGAGTTTGTAGAAAGTCTTAAGTCCGCTCAGAACCTCGTTTAAACTTCATTTAACTCAACATGGCGACAAAGTAGCGTTGACACAGGGGCCACGTGACCCGCTACCAACACACAACATGCTGTATTTTCTCAAATAAGCGTGTCTAACCTCCTCTGGTCTGTTTTTACTCAGCCTGCCCAGGGCTGTCGCTTTTCTATGAAATAATTACTACAAATTTGGTGCATTCGCATGATTGGGTTCATGGGATTTTCCTGTGTCTAAATGGAGGCTCTGCTCCATGTCAGAGCAACAGTGATACAGTGTCGAGACAGAGCCACGCTATTATGGCCAGGATGGGCGCAGAGCTAAAAGGCAACATTCATCTCAAGCATGATGAGTTTAAAAAGCAGAATGTAGGAGCACTTAAGAGGTCTTGAAGAGGTTCACGCAAGGTTGTGGGAGATTTATGTACAGTGGAGATGTTGTGTGAGCTAAAAATAGCCGACTCTTTGATGCAAGCTTCAAGCTTTCCTTTGAAATTATATTTTCACATATCCCCACATATCTGCCATTTTGGCTTTTGAACAGAAGACAAGGGGAACCCAGCCAGAGTTAAACCCCTCAAGCTCTAATAGGCTGTTTCAACCAAGATGGTGGCATTATTAGTCATGACACCCTAATATTTAGTGTTGATTTCCATCAGTATAATGCTGTGTTTGGTTTGGAGGGTTGGAGCATTTATTCACAGGCTCTCCACGGCATCTTTCCCCCCGCAGCAGGGATAGAGAACACGACACCGGCTCTCAATGTGCCGCCAAAACACCCAAAGACTTCTCTAACCCTGCAAGTGGCACAGAAATAGTCATTAGGAGCTCGTTTGTTTTCCCGCAGATAATATCACCACATGTGTCTGCTCGGAATGAGACGCACCACTGGGCGATCTGGCAGATGTATACCCGCTGTCGATGCGGTGATTCTGGACTGGACACTGCACCGGCAGAGCAGGGGTGGTCCTGTTTGGTTGACATTTTTTTCTGTGGAACTTCCCTGTTACTTTTTTTTTTTTTTTTTTTTGGTGTTGACAGACTGATGCTATGAGATTTAACTTGGCTTCCAGCCCAGATTTGACACCGAAACATCGAATTAAAGGGGAAAATGAGAGAGAAGGAATCTAAAAGGATCTAGGGGCTGTAATGTGAGGTGGTAAAGAATTGATTTTACTCAGGGTGGCTTTTTGCTTGAGTTTTTACTTTGGCTAAAGGGGACTTGGAGCAGCAGTGGAGGTTTGGAAGGCTGTCTGTGTGTGTGTGTGGTGATGGAGCGTTTTGTAAAGTTTGGTAGGAATCTCTAAACTCTGCTTTCAACGAGGAGGCCATGATTTCACTTATCTGCTCCATGTTCCTCCACCAATCTGTGTTTGTGTGTGTTGGACCATGCTGAAACTCTGTGATATTTATATCCCATGTAAACTGTAATTGAATTCAGAAGATGCCAACAAAGCATTTTTAATGTATGTGTTTTAGGCTCAAACTTTGTGACGCGTAAGATCAGTCGCTCTGTGGCAAAGATTCACCTGGGCCAACTGGAGAGCTTCAGCCTGGGCAACCTGGACTCCAAGAGGGACTGGGGCCACGCCAAAGACTACGTGGAGGTAAAACACACACCATAACCACACACAATTCCAGAGAAACACACACAAACTGTGCGTGCACTGCTTCAGAGTTGAACAGGGTTCAGATGTGCGCATAGCATCAACGGCATGTTTTCCCAGATCATTTGAGGCCACAATATGCGATCTGCATGAAGCCTCCTATGATTCTCTGCCAAAAGAGAAACAGAGATAGAGAAGGAGAGAGGGAGCGGGAGGAGAGAGAGAGGGCCGCACGCTGTGAGGCCACAGACTTCACTCTGGTTTCCCACAACTCACCCATGTCCCAGATCCCTTCAGGCCCCCATCACCATTCCCCGAACGCCCGCAGAAGAAAGAGAGATATTAAAGGAACGCCGCGTCCTGGGGACGATGACAGAAATACGGTGTTTGTGTTAACGTAATGGTGCCAGCAGCAAGCAGAGAAAGGAGTGGGGAGATGAAACGAACAGTGGGGTCGCCTCGTCCAGGAGCAGACGGAGCTCAGTGTTTCTGAATGTGTGCATTTTTCCCCCTGGCGCATGTGTGTGTAAGGAAGCGCACATTCTTGTGTGTGCGTGTGTGTGTGTGTCAAAGTGTGCGATAGGTTAAGGTTGGAACATGTGTGTGTGGCTTGCCGAGATGAAAGACTCGACGGGTTGCCATGTCTGACAGCAGACCCCTCGCAGCGGACCGTGTTATTATTAGGAGGTGATGGTGGCGGAGGTGGTAGGGGGTGCTCTTTGAGATGGGAGTCGGGGTGAGGAGGTTATGGCGGGGAAGCGCTGCAGAGCACAGTGTGGGGTCACTGCGTCAGACCAGGGAGGTAGTGAATCGGCAGTTCGCGCTGTTTAGGCGGGGTGCGGAGGCGTCAATGGCGTCAGCGAATCGGGAAGACTTTCGCTCGCTCAGTCATATCTAACTGTAACCACAATGAATAATTTTTCCCTCCTGTGGTAGGAAGTCTGACTTCAATTGAGACTGGTAAAATGGAAGCACAAAAGTTTATTGTTTTTAAAAAAGGATCCATTTGTGTGATTTTTGCTTTGCTGTCATGCAAACAGATTCACAGCTGACAAAATACATTGTCATACTGATGCAGTTTTGGAGGTAGAAGTCCCAAAAGTCATTTTTCTCAGACAAATATGAGGTGACAGGTAGGTCTGCCACTAATGAGTCAATTTTAGAAGCAGCACAATTACATACAAAAATCCTCCCCTGGATTTCCACGTGGCATTGACAGTGTTTCAGCTTCAGTTAACAATTTACGCTTATCCTGATACTGTTTCTCCACTTCATGAATGTGCAGAAACAAGAGGATAAATGTGACAAACTGGGAGAAATAAAAGAAACGGACTGAGTACTAAAAATTAGTCAAACACACCCCATACACACACACAGGGTCGGTGTGTTTTTATGGAAAAGTAGTACAGCCAATGTCGCGTCAAGCAAGGGCAAGAAATTGGGTAAAGAAGTCATCTATAACTCCAGTTTCAGATGGATTCTGGATTGAATTAGTATAATGCAGGTTTTGCCCACTTCACTGTAACACAGTGAGTGATTCTTACTCTTGACAAAAATGCTGGAAGTTGAATCACATCCAGCAGGTTTCTTCATCGTGTTATGTTAGGTCTCTCTGACTGACCAGTTGTGTACTTATGTGTTGTATGTGCAAACCCTGTGTAGCTGGATTTGTGCGTCTATGCATGTGTGTGTGCGTGCGCTCGCCTGTCCAGGGCACCCTGGCTTGAGACGCTCCAGGTTTCCTGTGGGAACCGCCGACATTCCAGTTCTGGTGAATCAGGCACCTCCTTGCCGCGCGTCTCCAGTTTCGGAAAGGCGGATTTCGGGAAGCCAAACAGAAGCTCGAGGTGCTGAGGGGAACTGAGGTGGAGGAGGAGGAAGGAGGAAGGAGGAAGGAGGAGGAGGAGGCGGCAAACAGACGCGTGTTTGTAGGACGTTTGTACATTATGCATAAATGAACCATCTCTCCTGCTGAAAGTTCACCCCACCCAGCAGACCATCAAAGACTGTGACTGTCACCACTGCCCCCCCACCTCTGCTTCACTCTGTCTCACTTTGAAATATCCAGCCAGCCAGCCAGCGTCAGCAGTATGTTACCATGGCAAAGCCAAACAACTGGCAATTTGTAAACAGAACCATGTGTGTCTGCTTTAGGCTGACAACTGCTTTTCCTCCCTCTCCCCTCTCTCTCTCTCTCCCTCTCCTCACCCCACCCAGGACAGGGAAATTGCTTGTAATTGGCTGTGGATAGATTGCGGGTGGCAGGAGGGGCGTGCTGTGTGTCTGCTCTAACGACGTCTGAAGGCGTGCGGCTAGCTGGGCATCGTCTCAGGCGGGTATCGGGTGTCCGTCCCCGGCAGGCAGACAGACCTGGAGCAGCCCGGCTTCTCTCAATGGAGCCCTTTATTACTATTATGGTATTATGGAATACATGCCGGGAGCCGAATGCTCTAGTATAAAATCAGTAGATAAAATGATTTAAATCCTCCTGATCTCATTTTCCTCAAAGGGGTTAAGCTTTGGACGATCTTTTTTTCTGTGTGCGGTTCACTGTGATTTGGCGATACAGAACAAATATCTGAATATGAGGAGAAAAGGAAACCCACAGCAATCACTCACTAAAGGCTCCGTCTGAGCAGATAAAGACACAGGAGTCGGCCATCTTTACCAAGGACTGCCCTCCTCCCTACTCCTTCCTCTCCTCTCAGCCTGTGCCCCCACCCTGAGTTGGCCCGTGGTGGGCACAGCTGTTTGGAGCCCCCCCTACCTCCTCCCCTTCTTGCTCCAGAGAGCCATTTCCTGTGTAGAGAAGAGAGCTGGCTGGGAGGGAGCAGGAGCAGAAGTCGGCCTAGTGGTTTTGGCCCTTTCTCTCCCCTCGGGCTCCATCCTGCTTCACTTTCTCTCTGTCTTTTTGTCCGTTTCCTCTCCCGCCTTGTGCTTTTTATTCTTCATGTCCCTCCCGCCTCTTAACCTTTCACTGTTTAGTGTTTTGTACTCCTGAAGAGCTGCGTCACTGGATCAGCGCTCCACCAAACTGTTGCTCCCTCTTGTCCGGCACTCATTTGGCGAGCAGTTACCACCCAGTTACCAGATATTTCCCTCTGACATCTAATAACCGGCTCTTATTTTTCCCCTGACTGGAGCTAGCGTTGCTGTTCCTCGCTGCTATAGCGGACCAGAAACTGTTGCCAGATGAGACGTGGCTGACCCGCTGACACACAGTCCCGACCACCCCTCCTCCCTGCTCTTGTCTTGTTCGCATATTTATTTTCAAAATATAATTACCTGTGAAATTCTGATCTTCAGGTGTGTGTGTGTGTGTGGTTGCCCCTGTGTGGCGGTAGCTGTCTGATTCCTGGCATTGTGTGGAGGCAGCGAGGTGACAGGACAGCCCAGATGGTGTCATTTTTCACCTCCTTTATTTTTCTTATCCTTTTTTTGTGTGTCGCAGCTGCCTCTCTGTGCAGTAATGGTTACAGATGAGGCTAATTAGCCAATCACAGCACAGATCAGGGCCAATCACAGATGATTGATGAGAGTGGTGGGCCATTCATCACATGTTTTTGGCTTGGGAGGTGACAGCGGGGGCAGGTTCGGGGACTTGGTACAGTAAGTTAGACGTTAATGTCTAAATTTTGAACTTGTTGCTGAGGCGCTTTTCCAACAAAACTCAGCACGCTGAAAGGCCTCATTATCTTTCTCAGAGACTGTTTGACATGAGCTTAGACTTGACAGACACTGGATGTTTGGCTGTGGAGATCAGACAGAAGATGTGTCAGTGTTGAGCATGTTAAAGTCTGATAGTGTTGATGTTTTGTACATGACTGAGGTTAGAAAGAAAACTTAACAAGCCCAGATATTTCTACCAATTTATGAAGCTTGTAATCACTCCAAGTCAGCTCAGCACAGCTCCAACCAGGGACACAACTAATAATTAATTAGTTAATATGTTGATTAGCTTCTTGATTAATTGAAAAATCATTAGGTATAGAACTGAAAGATATTCAGTTTATAATTGTAAAACAATGACGATCAGAAAATAAAAAAGCTGGAAGAAGATCATTTTTCCATTTTTGCTTCAAAACTATAAACTGATTGTCAAAACTGTTGCTGATGATTGATTAGATGATTGATGTTGTTGCGGTTCAGTTACAGTTATGACATCAACAGTAAAGACTTGGCGCAATCTGTGTCCATGAAAAGTACAAGCAGATATCATTTCTGGCCTGTGTGGTAGGAAAAAGCTGATTTGCTGCATCTTTTGAAATAATATCAGTGTTATATGTGTCAAGGTATTCAGTCTTGTCCTCTTCTCAAACCACAGTTTCACAGTAACTCAAATGTTCATAATTGGCCAACATATCACAACATCATCAGTACAGGTGCAGCTGGTGCAACATTTGATTTTTCCGTTAATGATTGTCCCTGTTCTGTGCTGCGTTTGTGGCTGCAGGGTTCAAACTTGAAACTCACTTGTATATTTTGTCAGGTCATAGAGGGCGCTGTCCCCTTGTTACACTCTGTGGTATAGATAACTGTGTGTGTGTGTGTGTGTGTCCTTTATGTGCGTGTCGGGATCTTTACTGCAGTGATTCAGGGAGCTGATAAATACCTTTGCCTGCTCTGTAGGGTTTTAATAAACACAGCTGGAGTGGTAAAGAGCTAAAATGGGAACTAATAGGGCAGAGGAGAGGGAGCATTAAGTTTCATCACCAAAACCTCCTGACTACATCCAAACCCCCTGACCCCTCAACCCCTGATGTCCCAGCACACCCACCCTGGCATAATCATAATGTCATCCCCTGAGATTTGTGTGTGTGTGTGTGTGTGTGTGTGTGTGTGTGTGCGCGCTCTGCAGGGGGTTAGGCTGAGCGTCGATCATTCAGTGAGAGAGAGACTGTGACAGGAGCTACTGTCATGTTGACTTGGCATCCCGCACAAGCAGGATGAGTAAACGACAACAGCTGTGTGCATGGATGGAGTCTGTGTGTGTCTATGTGTGTGTGTGTGTGTGTATGTGTGCAGGTTTTCGGGCGTTAATTGCAGGTGAAATTCGACCCACAGCCTTAACAGCAGCTCTATAAACTGGGGTTTACCCCCCCTGTGGCTCGGAGTAATAAAACCTCTCTGAACCTCCACCAGCTTCATGCAAGAACACACACACACAAACACACACAAACACACACAGACACACACACTGGGCTTATTTCAGCAACATATACATTTACAGAGCATGATGCCAAAAACATTTTATGCCTTTTAAAGGACTGATAAGGATGTCTGATCTCAGGTCTGAGGAGGTTTATTTGTTTCACGGAGCCTCTAAAATCTGTCTTTGGAGTATTGACTCAACTGTGCCAACAGTTACTGGTTCTCAGAGGTAGTTGCTTGTATTTTTTGCAATGTAATCCGATCAATCATTGTCTTTGTCACTGACAGGCTCAGATTGTGTCTGACAACATAATGGATAGGATTCCTACTGAGATAGAGCTTTTTATTAAAGAGTAGGATCCTTTTAGTTTAACCAGAAACATCGCTGTATATCACTACCAGACTCCACTGACAAAACCAGTAATTTTACTGAGCAGAACACTGGAGCTGCTGGAATACCACTGCCTCGACTGGTTTATGTACAGGATTTGAATACTTCTTTCACCACAAAAAACTGATATTTTAAAAAGTGCTGATCAGTTTAAACTGATTTTTGCACATCACTATGCAGCCACAAGTAGCTGTGTTTTCTTCTTGTGACAATCACAGCTCAGAAAACACTTCAGTGATAAAAAGTCAAGACAAGAATTGGAATAAAACCAAAATGAGAATGAGGATTTTTCCCTCTAGATTCAATCTTTTGCAATTCAGAGTCATAGTATCTGTTTTTTTAAAGATTATTAAATCTTATCAAAGTATCTTTATCTTGAATTTCTGAACCTCTGTTGCTCATAAAGTCATTTAAGGTCGAATTATGATTTGTGGAGGCATGACTGTACTTTTGGATTTTTGTATCAGTGATATTTATTTCCAGCCATCATGGCAGAATTTATTTTTTTAAACAATAAAATCCAAACTAAAGAGCCCCAGAAATCTCAAAGACTCATAACTACTGTTTGTAGTTGACAGTGTTGTTAAGTGGACGATAATCATTTATTTATTTTGTGTTAAGGACTCATATTTGAAAGGAAAAACACTGGCTGTGTCAGTAAAAGCATGAGATATACAGGTAGACAGACGAGAGCTGCACTTGGATACAAACTTGTAGGAGTTGAGATATGACGATAAGAATAATTAATTGGGTGAGAGACTTAAAATAGATTTCCAGGGAGGCACTCTTGCCCCATCTTGCCCCCATGTGTCCAGAATCCTAAATCATCAGACATGGGGTGAGTGTTTACTGTGGCATCGTACCAGAGGGTCAGGGAAAGAGGTTCAGGGGGGAGTCACAGAGCAGCGAAATGTTGAATATTTTCACAGTCCACATAAATTAGACCTGAAGGAAGATAAATAGAGGGAGATTGTGTAAAACTGACTCCCTCTTGCTGCTCTAACAATGGAGGAACAGATAACAGGCAGATCCATGATAGCAGAGATTCTAGGGTTACTGCATTTGTGAAGAGGCCACTGTAGGGTTATGCAGAGTGTGTGAGGTTGTGTGTGTTTCTACGTGGATGTGTACGGGCCCGACATTTCAGCTGCAAACCTCTGCAGCTTTACAGATAGAAACCTGACCCGGGAGATGTCCTCATTTCTGGGGTGAGATTCAGGGATTTTCAGGGATTTTTTTTCTGTCTTTTCCTGTTCTGTTCATTTTTCTCTTTACCCGTCTGTTTCTTCCCAGTTTGCATTTGGCAGCACAGCTCTTGGTGATTGGCTGAAAGAGTTGGATCAAAGCTGTGACTGGCTGGATCGCAGCGGGTAAAGGGAATGACAGAGGGGTTACTCGAGGCTTGAAAATCTTTCTGTCTTGAATGGGGAGTTTTCTACAAATAAGATCAATATTGCAGTGTTCCTACTGGCAATACAGCAGATTTGCATCTCCAATACTCTGTGAACCCCATAGTGCAAACACTCCTCCAGTCAGAACCTGTCAATTTTTTATCACAGTCTCAATCACTGCTCCATATTGTGCTGTCTCCTGCAATTAGTGAACAAAATCATATAATTAGCTGTGATTTGTGTGTGTTACCAAGTTAAATTTATGACTGTATTTCTTTTCTAATTTAACAATTTGCTCTTTAAACATTATTTATTTATTAGAATATTAAACCCTCTTTCTAATGTAGCTTGACAGTAATGTTTCCAGTGGCATCTTTTATTAAGAGAAGGAAATATCTCCTTATCTATTTCTTGTTTTTGTAAAAATGGCATCAGACCGAGCTCTAAATCATCCTCTTCCAACTTTATTATCACATCTATTGTCACAGTTTTTTGCCACAGTTAATTTATTTAATCATCTACTGGATCTCAACTTGCTTAAAAAAAATATATCAGTAATTTGAAAAAGTATATTTTGCCAAACTCACTTAAAACTGTCCCCTGGAAAAACTCAAATCTGCCTGTAGCCAATCTATATTGTTTAGTGTTTGTGATCTTTTTCATCCCTTAAGGATGAAGCAACTATCACTTATTATCCTCTTTTACAGCAGTAGGCGTTGAAGGTGATTAAATGCGACACAATAATGACTTTATTTTCCTGTTTCAAGGTTGTTTCACTCAATAAAACATTGGAAGTCAAGAACCTGCAAAAATGGTATACCAAAATCACCTTCCTCCTCCAGTTTAAGAAAAACTTTTGGAGGTTCTAATGCACTTTTATGTCAGACTTAATAGAGTTTTATAGCAGTATTGATTGTGAGTGCTAATTATTTTTAAATCGTTGGAACTAAATATTAATAATAAATTCACAGATGGCATGCCAGTGACTTTTACTGCCTGAAGGAGTCGAAAACGCCAAAGTAGTGGTTGTCTTTGCCTTTTAGTACAAACTGGAGCCGTCTGTCCAGCTGGACGACTGAGACGGCTCTGGTATGAAGATTGTCTTTGTGTAGGTCTCTTTTTTTTCTTAAGGGAGAGAAGAAAAGTTTAAAGTCCTTCATGTTGGAAAGAACTTTTTGGACCCATTAGAATCTTTACTCTGCAGTATGAGCATTTTCCTGTGTTATTTATAGTCGAAATATTAAGAATACATCTTTATAATTGAGAAAATAAGAGACATGATCGTACCACTGAGCTTTAGTGGTACTCTAGAATATCTGGTATTTTTTCCCAAGTTTGTATTGTTTTTTTTTTTTTTTTTTTTTGTTTGTGTTGTACGCAGAATCCTCAGCTTTCATATGGAGCCTGCAGGATAGTTTCTTTTTTTTTTTTTTTTGCACCTCCCGGGAGCCCCTGTAGAAAGCAGAGACACTTACATATAGGAAGACTGACAGGCATTTCCACAAACATACCTATACAAAAGACCTGACACACAGATGTATCTACATATGCACATAAATCATTAAGGAAAGGAAACCTCCAGTGACAAACTTTTTTCTTTTTAGAAAAACATTTTTATTGATTTATTTTACTTTTTCAAATTATAAACAAAAAGATCCCATCTCAAAAAGATGAAAAAAAAAGACAAGAAATTTTTCATTCTCCCAAATCCAACCTTCATAATTATAATAGAATAACATAGAAATAAACAGAAATGAATTAAATGTTCTAAATGTTCATATTTTCCATAAACCTTGTTGCTTTCTATCAAAGAAACTTGATCTTCTTCCTCTCACCGGATCTTGCACAGTAAGTTAATTAAAAGTTTGAGTTTTTCAGTTAGTTTCTGAAGTACAGCTGTTTATTTCAGAGTCCTGTTTTGTGCCAAAAACATTTTAGCAACTTTCACAGAAAAACCAGTGGATCGAAACGTTTCCTTACTGGTGCCAGTACAGTTTAGTTTCAGTACTGATACCAAAACCTTCCTTTGGAAGATAGAGACCTGTTTTCCTACAAAGAACACTTAATTCTTAAAGCAGAATTAGCCAGTTGTTACTTTCATCAGTGTTAAATGCTGTGTTAACACAACACCACTGTGAAAGAACTAAACCTAAATATATAGAGGCTAAAATTAACAACAACAACAACAACACAAAGATTCAAATCAGGAAATATCTGACCAAAGAACAGTCTAACAAAACTGACAGTCAGACCAAACATTCAATGACATTCTATAGCTGGTTGTCAAAAAATATTTTCCTACCTAACCTTAAGTGCTTGGCAATGCAGTATTCAGTAAATAAAGGCTGAGGCTGACAGCAATTGTGCTGTGTTTTGTTTTCTAAATCACTGACTTATTGTTGTAAACATGCTAAAGTGTCAGAGCTGTGTTTCGACAGGTTTTGGTTGGTGACGGGTGTGTGTTAGTGTGTGTGTGTGTGTGTGTCTGTGGTGGAATCCCACAGAGAGTCATACCTCCCACCTGGACAGAGGGAGCAGAGCAGGAGAGAGAGAGAGAGAGAGAGGGCAGGAGAGGGTGAGGGGGCAGGAGGGAGGGGGTTGTTGGTGGGAAGACTCCGTACCCTGCAGGGGGGGAGGAGTGTGAGCTTTGGGTGATGAGTAGGGGTGAGAGACCAGAGAACTAGTTTCAGTCCTGTGCTATGAAATATTACTTACTTTATATTCAATAGATGTATTTACTTACTTTGCAAACACTTTGAATCGCCTTGTTGTTGAAAGCTGCATTATCAATAAACTTGCTTTAACTAGATAAAATACTCATACTCTTCTTAGAGCTCCAGACCTTTCTTGGCAGTTTTTGATACTCTTTTGATATGCAGCCACATTTTGCCCTGCACCAAAAAAGCATTAATTCGATACCCAGCTTTAGTGATGCCAGCAAATTTTTATTGAATACAGAAAGAGAGCTCTAGTAGGTGGGGAGTCCACAGCTGCCTTGTGAAGCTGAGACACTCCCTGACTGGGAAGCACAAGTGTGAGAGGCACCCTAATGCAATAATCCCTCCCAGGCGTTTGTGTGTGTGTGTGTGTGTACACTTGTGTGTTGTCACACAGAAAAGGCCAGGTCTCATATAGTGACATTTTAGGGAGTATCAGTGCAAGTCAGGGAGTGAAGTGAAGCCTTCACTGGTCCAGCAGACAGCACTGATGGAGTAGAGGGATATTTAAGGGGGTAGGGAGGTGGGTCATCTCATTTTAATTGTCTGAGGAGTCTGGCCGGCTCTTTGGGACTGGAATGTGTGGGTGACCTCCTCTCTCGCTCCTTTACACTCCCTCGCTCTGCTCTCCTGTGTGTCTCTGGCTCTGTCAGGCGGTCGAGCGGCTCGTGGGAAGATTCTCCGTCCAGACTGCAGAGTGTCGAAATCGAGCCAAATATCACAAGAGCTCAGTCACAGTCTCAGCTCTCTCCGTTCTCTCACAGCTCTCTCTCTCTTTCTCGATTACATTTTTGTCTGAGTGACTGACCCCTTTGATACTCTGCGTTCTGTGCGTGTGCACTGTGTGTTGAGTGCACATGCACATGAATTTGAACTGTATGCATATGTGTGCGTACATGGGAACATCAATATCACTTGCTCTGAGTATAAATAGCTCCCTTTGTCCACATGAGAAAAATATCAGTTTGAATGTGCAAGCATGTTTGTGTTTTGTATGATATAGTGTTTATACTCTCATGCTGCCTTTTTTCTTTTTAGAAGTTTGTCCCCCTGCACACGTGTCTCTGTAGCACACTGCCAGAGTTATGTATATTAGTTTATAAATTTGGGTCACAAGTAGACCACAAGTAAACTCTCAGAAGCTTCATATACTGCTTTATCACTACTGTTTAAATCATATTAAGACTGTGATTAATAAACAAGATTAATCTATAAAAGTGTAGTTGATCTGTGCAACGAAAACAAAGCCCCAAAGCACCTAAGAGTTGGATGAGATGATCAATACCACTCTCATGTCTCTATGTCTCATGTGTCAGTGTAAATACATCCTTAAACATCATCTGTTTAGAATATGTGTCCATCTATAAGAGGACTCAATCAGACTTGTATATGCGGCTGTGCATTATACCCAAGTTGATAAATTGAGATGTAAATCTTTAAGTTTATACATTTGTGTCTTTAAATGAATAATTATTAAATTCTTATTTTGCACAGTTATAGAAATACACTACAGTAATGTATATTACACCCCTCACCAGTGACACTCACATACTGAAAACACTGAATTTATATTTCATTTGTTTTTGTTTTTTATTCTTATCCCCTGATTTACTCTTGTTTTTGTGGTCAGTTTTTGAGGTCAGTTTCTTTCCAAACCCGACTCATGACTGTTGCCTTTGTCTTGTTGCTCTCCACTGAGAGCTCCCTGCTCATGCAGAACTGCCCTTGTTCAACAACCTGATTGTGTTGTTTTGCACTGAGCTGAACACAACTCCAGGTATAGAGAGGGAGAGATTCGGTTCCAAGCGGCATTTTCCCGCCAGGCCCGCTGAGAGCTGAGAGCTGCCTGTAGTCTATTGAGCGTGGCAGAGACAGCATCCCAACCAGTCCACTTCAAACAGGCCTGATGGCTTTAATGGAATGGAAACATTTGTTGGGTCACAGCACTGAAAGCCTGTCTTCCCTCATCGCATAACACCAAATGGCTTCCTCATGTTGTCTGTTTTATATTAGACTTATATTAGATCCACGTTCACACAGGCTTATGATATTAAACTGGGCATATGTCCCTGTACGGCACACAAGCTCCCACACACACCGATATTTAACACTTGCAAACATGCTGGCATGCACAAACACACATGTTTGCAATAGGCCATGGAGGCAATTTGAGGAACAGGGTCATGGTAATAAACGGTACATTGTACTTGTGTTAATATTGTTGTACACATATTCACACACAACTGTAGATTTTATAAGAAATGACAGACAACAACACACTAGCACACAGCGTATGAGACCAGTGTATAATTGGTGAGGAAATGCTGTGTCGAGGTGTTGGTCTGATGGATGAGGAGAGAACTGACATGGCGTTCAGAGCCTCTCTCTGAGCCACAATGAGGCTTTCACTCAGCGCTGCTCGTATTGAACTCTATCCTTATTAAAACAGCCGCGACGGAGAGCTGCGTATTTGCTTTTAGAAGGTGGGACTTTCTTAGGGAGTGCCAGGGATCTCTTTTTTAATTAAGTGGCCCCAGCAATATGAGAGTCTGTGTGTGTCTGTGTGTGTGAAAGTGTGTATGTAACCTGAGGGGAGGCCCTGTCTGTGACCTGCAGTGATAGTGGCGGTTTGTTTTCATTCTAAACTGGCCCCAGAGTTACTGGTTTTGCACCTTATTTGACCTCAGCTTGACCTGGCCGTCACCTCTCCCTGACCCTTCTCTCAATGCCAGGGCTAACTTTTTTTTTTTCTCCCCTCCCTTACAGTGACACCTCTGTGTTTGCCCCCCCCCCCACACTTTTCTTTTTTCCTTTTAGTCACATCCTTTCCTTCCATTTTCTCTTTCTCTTCCCTCCCTCTGGGTTTTCCCTCACTTTCTACGCCTCTCTTTCACCCACCTCACAATCCCTTAGTCAGCTTCCCGGCACACATGTGCGTCGAGCTGTCGCACGCACGTACATGCGTGCACACAAGCGTGCACACACACTCACTCAATCAAAGTGAATGATTGCACATTTGTCTTGACAGTTGCTATAAAAAGAGCCGCCCACTAAACACTGCAGTCCTCTCATTATATCATTACCGACCCACAGCAGGCAGGCAGCTCTCTGACTTCTGTCTCCCTCTTTCTTTCTCTGTTTTCAAAGTCTTTCTCTCACTTTGGTGTTTTCCTTCACATCTTATACAGCAAAGAAAGGAACAGAAGAAAAGTGTGAGACAGAATGAGAGTGAAAGAAAAAGTGGGACTGTGGAGTGAGACATGCACCGTGGCTGAGGGGAATCCCTAGCTCTCCATTGTGGAGCAGAGGCTCCATGGCTCCAGGGGGCAGGCCAGCTGAAGTGTTTGTTTATGTCTGTGGGCCAGAGGGGAGAGACGGTGGCCATGTTCAGCAGCTACATGAAAGGCCGTCAGCGCTCTAATGAGACGTAATTACCGTGCGCGTGTGTTTACGAGATTGCGAGGGAGCGCGGAGGAAAGAGAACGAATAAGCACGTTTCACCCTGCCTGTGTTTACTCCCCGTCTTCACAAATCTTACGTTTTTCACAGCGCAATAGCTTGCCTCGTTGCTCTCCAAACCAGCGCAACCTCAAAGTATAGACCTCGCAGATTGGTGACTGTCACAGCCTGTCATGCTTGTTTTATTCCCTGAGATGTTGAGCTGCCGACTGGTGTGACATGCTGCGAGGTGGGTAGCGTAGTCTCTCATGTGCTGGCCACGTGGCTGGGAGGATTCAAAAATACACCAGATACAAATTTAGAATAGAATAGATGCTAAGAAAGGTGTGTGATTATGTGCTGAGAAGACTGGCGAGGATAATTAGCTTCACCAGGCTTTACCCTGTGATTGACCAGTGACCAGTGCTCATTTAACACAAAGCACCTTCTTTGAGTTGAGCCAAACATATGCCTGTTGGTACATCAGACACACACAGAGCAACAGAAGTTATGTGTTTGTTCACCTGATGAATATAAGTTCAACATTCAACTCTTCTTTCAGCTCTGGTTTGGTCTCCACCATCTCCTGAGAAACATACTTGTCTCTTACGCTGCTACGTGTTCCTCTTTCTTCACCAGCTAACCGCTAACTTTATCTGTCTGCTGTTTGGGGCTGGACAGACAGCGTACAGAAAGTCTATCAGAGCTTATCTGCTGAAAACAGCTGCCTGATGCTGCTGGGACAATGTGAGCAAAGAGACTGGATGGTTCATGTGCTGTTGAACCAAAACAATGAGCCAGTAGAAGCTGAGGAGCTCTGCAGATGTTGGGACCATATAATTTTATGAGGGTTTGTCTCTGCAGTCAGTTATTGTTTGCATGTAAATATTTGCATGGATTATAGGCTTTAGGCAACAGTGGAGTTTAATTTGACTACACTAACAATCTCCTTCAGGTATTTTTTTGCCAGTGACTTAAAGCTGAGAAACATGGGTTGATCAGGTGACAAAGTTTGTGATCTTAGCTGAGTTAATATCCTCGAGGTCTGCTGTCTGTCCATGTCATCTGCGTGGGCAGACCATGATGAGCTCTTTAATGGCCTGGAACTGGAAATATGACTGTTTGTATTTACAGGCCATTAAGAGCTTTCCACTGGCATTCACACTCTCTAACCAGAGAAAACACGAGCTGCTGCACGGCAAACACCAGCCTACGTGTACCGTACGCCTCCGCCACTGAGAGCTCTCTCTGTGTGCTTCAGAGTGTGTGTGAGCGCACGGATGCTCGCCGCCCCCAAAATAGCATGCGCCCCTAATTGCGGCTGCAAACACAGGTGTGGAAAGCCAGGCCTCCCTCCGCCCTAGTCCCAGACCCACCGTCCAGCACACAGCACCCTGTGTGTTCCTGTTTGGGAGCACAGGAAGTCCAGACTGTGTGTGTATGTGTGTACACATTTGTGTGGAAAGAGAGTGTGCAAATGTGTTTCTTCATCTATGCAAGTTGTTGAGCGTGTGTGTGTGTGTGTGTGTGTGTGTGTGTGTGTGTTAAAAGCAGAGAGTGGCTGAATGAGTAAGTGAGTTTGTGCATCTGAGTGTGTGTTTGCGTGTATGTGTATATGAGAGAGAGAGAGATTTTGTGTTTGTATATGAACGAGTCCAGACCACACCCTTTGAAGTCGGCAGTGCAGTGTGTTGGGGTTTGGGCACGGACACACAGCCCCTCCACTGCCTGGCTGGAAACCCTATACCCCACATCAATCAGACCTGCCACTCATGCATTATTCATATCCCAGACACACACACTTAAACATACACTTTCTCATCCTCAGACTCTGTAGTTTTTGCCCCTTATATCTCCAGTTGGCAACAGACGTAACATAGGTTGGGTGGTGCTGCTGCTGGGGGTCTGCCTTCATTTAGTCTGAGTCAGTTGGAAACAAAGGTGGGGTTGTGAAGTAGTGAAGGGTTTTCTGTTATTCCACAGCAAGTTGTAGCTCGGAATAATTCTGAATTGCTAAAATAGAAACAAAAATATCATTGTATTCACTTTTTCTTAATGACATTTCAGTCCTCAGATCTTCACCTTTACCAAAACACTTTTTTCCAGAGCTCTCAGCTGCATCACACAGCCTTCATCTGTGCTTAGTTTCATCCATCAGACCACAGACTGACCTCTAGCATCAACTCTGACCTGCTGTACTTCCTGTAACTGTCTGCACACACAGTGAAGGATTATAATCTTCATTTTGGGCGTGCTCACTTTGACTTTATGAGTGGTTTACATAATCTAGTTTCACTCTTATGTTTATAAAAACTGCCAAAACTAGAGGACAGGATCTAAATTGTAATAAGCTGGAATCATCCTTTAATGTAGTGTTAAGTTTTAGGGAAAGCACATCAAATTTAAATTCAAATTTGTTGCCTTGTCTATTTATAGCCTCTGGAAAATGGATGGCCCCTGTATGGAAAGCTATTTATCACTGTCCACTCTGCTGTCAGTCTCTCTCTCTTCCTGTCTGTGTATAAGTCTCTCTCTCAACTTTAGTCGGTATTGTCTCACTCTCCTCGAAAACCCAAAATGAGCAGTTTCCAGGCCACCGTTCTCTTCTGACGTTCCTCGTCGTGTGTCCTCACATTCTCAGACCACAGACCGTTTTCTGTCTCCTCCCTGTTTTTCGTTCTCAGACGTCAGTCCCGTACTGGAGCAGATCGAAATCAGGCCTTGGAGGACAAGTTGTTATTGACCTCCTGCTGCGCTCCAAGCAGCCATCACTGCCAGTGGAAGACAGATGTAGACGGAGACAGAAAGCGGCAGAGTAGCATTAGGTCTTCCAGGCGAACAAGCAGACAGGAGCTGTGAGAAAGAGCTCAGTTTGACATGAGAATTAGCTTTTGTAAACAGTTAGAGCAGTCAGTGTCAGGCTGCTGACACCACGGGGTGTTACATTCCCACATCTTCACAGACAAAGCTTGAATTAACGGCACAAAATGTATAATAGGATTTGAATATTTTGAGTACAGACTGCAGACACATGACATCTGTTTGGCTGTGCTAGACAAAGTTGTGCTTATTAAATTTTCAAAGCTTGTTTATATTCATATGAGGTCACTGTTGAATTATTGATTAGGGGAAAAGTGTGAGGTGGGCGTGTTCGTCTATTTGTCACAGAGGAAGGGTGTTTCCTGCTTAAACAGCAGCAGATGCCGGTTCGACTGCTCTGTCTGTCTGCGTCTTCTCTCTCTCACTCTCTCCACGTCTTCCTCGGTTTGAGTCTCAGCGCGCTGAAGCCAAATGGAAAGTGACCCTTGGCAGGCAGCGCCATATTAAACACAGTGGGTCACTGTCGGAGAAACATGCTGGCAGCTTGTGCCAAAACGCACTGGCGAGCTATTCAGACTGCATTTTGGACTATTTTACCAAGCAGTTGTACAAGCTTTGGCAAAGTCACAGTGAAGTACGCCCAGAGTCTGAGCAAGCAGGGGAAAGCTGGGGAGTTTTAGAGCTGACAGAAATACAAAATTTGACAAACGAGCCCAGACGCCATTTTTAAAAATACAGCCTGGACACAGAAACAAAGGGCATTGTTGGAGGGATCTGACGGGCTCTCACGACTTCTACGGGAATGGTTTAACACTGCTACAGTAGCCAGGGGGGCCCATTTTGGGGTGGAGAATATTGTCTGTGTGTGTGTGTGTGTGTGTGTGTGTGTGTGTGTGTGTGTGTGTGTGTGTGTGTGGGCTAGGGCAGGATATGAGGAAACCTCTGAGCAGCTCAGTGGATATTTGTTCGCATTAACTTGGAACGTTTAGTTTAAACACTGACACTGAGCTGGGTTCAGGTCCAGTTCGCACAGTGTGTCCATGTGGTGCACCTTGTTTACACAAATTTTAGAACATTTTATCTAAAATTAATTGAAGAATAGTTATTAGGAAGCAGTAAGTGTATGTAATCTTGTATAATGAGCTTGTTGTCAGACCACCACTGGGTTCAGGATCCTATTGATGCTGTTGAATCCCCAGTCTACCCACTCTCCCCTCTTTCTTCTGGGCAGGGCACGGTGGAGGCTTACTGTAGCTAACACACACACTCACAGGAAGCCAATAAGGCATCAATGTCCTTCCAAAGATCCACAGATGGTCCTGTGTTAGACTGTTAGTGTGTTCAGATGGGTCAGATACGAGAGCCGCGGCTCCCAGGTTGTTGTATATTTACCCACGGAGGAGAGGCTCCAAGACTCATTCCTTGTTCATATTACTGGGCATTACTCCGAGTTATAAAGAGATTATGGCCGATTGAGCGCAGATTATGGACAAAAACCTGACCTATTGTGTTTCATACGGCACTCTGTGAACAGACTAGAACTTATTAACATGTTATCCGCGTCTTGCTCTTGTCTATTTTCACAACCGCTGCTTATGAGATCCTTTTTCCAAGCATGAGGGGGATTTTGGTGCTGTTTTTGCAGCTTGACCCACAGTTCGCCACAAGCATTGGTGTCATTTTTTTAGGTAGTACAACATCCTTACTACCAGTAAGTAGGGCATAAAAAAGTACAGGCCATCCCAATCCCTTGAATTTACCAACACTCAGTTCTCAGTAGATACTGAAATATTCTAGGTTGTAGGTAGAAGTAAACTGTTATTAAAAATACTAACACCAAACTTCATGAAAACCTCCTGCTGAAAAATCATACAAAAAGGGCAATTATATTTTTAAATTTTCGTATTATATTTCATGCAGTCACAATGCAAGAAATCATAGATTGGTAGTTGGTTGATTTATAAGCATAAATAGGGATTTATTCACTTTAACATTCATTCTGTGGTGGTCAAACAAAAGCAGTACATTGATATTTTTCTCACAAACTCAGCTTTGTAACTGTTTTTAGACAGAGCTGGGCTGTGCTTTCACACTGAAACTATATCCAGTTCAACTCTGCTGCCACACTAATGGAGGTGATGCATGAGAGTGCACATAAATCAGCAGGTGGATTAGTGTATATGCACCTGGACAGTGTAAAAGTCATATAGAGAACAGTGTAGAGGCAATTAAGAGAGATTGGATACTCCAGAAAGGATCTGAGGTGTGATTTTTGCCTGGAAATGTTACATAACTGACTCATTTTCTTTTCCTGTGTGTGTAACATTTCTGAATCTAGCCAGTTTTTACTATTTTAGTCAAGTTTTTTATGCTGCACCAATAAAAGATGCTGTTTGTTTGCATGATTACCACCATGGGTGGAGTAATAAGAGTCCACTGGTTAGCCCTGTTCACCTGCTGTACCCAGGCTATTAGAGATATACGCCGTGAATTAGCCCGTGATGCGACCCCGCTGCATTCTCTGTTGACCCCATCCATCTTCATTATGCTTCAATTATTGGCTATAATTGTAATTGCCATGCCTCTCAGTCTGCATGAGAAATCCTGGCACGTTGACCGCGTCCCGGCTCGGACTATAACTCACCGCCGTGTCCTCCTCCTCCTCCTCCTCACCCGACCGCTGCCAGTCCCGTCCTGAACCTGGACCCGCCGAGGGCAGAGTGGAAAGGTTAAAGGGGCGGGCGGCGGGCGAGGGAGGGAAGGAGAGAGGTCACGGCTCCGGTGAGAAGCGCTGCCAGAGCCCACTCCCAGAATGCCGAGCTGGAGTCAGTCTCGGCCCGTCCTCGCTGAGAATCATGGGAAAACATGTTAGACAATTAATCATGGCCAATGAGGTGGAACCAGGCTACTCGAGACAGACCTGACAGTGATTATTGATGTGTTGTGCGAGCAGCAGAGTGGATGTTTGTGGTGAAGCTATGTGTGATTCTCTCTGCGTGTGAGCTGTTTGACCACTGACATCATGTTGACCGAAGTGGCGACTGTGATTCTCTCCTTAGTTACGACACACGAAACTACAAAACAAAACAATATCTAGTTGACCTAGAGCTGATTATTTTTGTCTGACATCTCGTTTTACTCTGTAACCCGTGGTGACATCATCCCGATCCCACTCTCTGTTATCGTTCCTCTGCTCAGCTCCTTTTTCAGTATAGAGAGTTGGACCGAAGCAAGTATTGTATACAGCACAATACTAGTGTACAATACTAGTGTAGTCCAGTACAGCAACCTAACATTCCTACAAGTCCTACATTCATGACAGATGAAATAAAAAAAAATATCTGTCATGTATTATTTTGTCTACCGCATTTGTATTAGTCATAGACAGTCCTCAGTATAAGACTACATTAGTTTTAACTAGGTAAACATAAATAACCATTAACTATGCAGTTTATGGAAAGGGAAACTACTGCTAATTTATTTCAAATATAATTAAATTGTTTCCTCTTACATTATATTGGTATTTTGTGAAATGTCTAAGGGATCTTTTACTGGCTAAAAAAATGTAAATAAAAAATAAATTATTTACATAATTGGATATTTGTAGGATTTTTTTTTTCTGATATGGATCCTCTTAAACAATAGATTTGCAGTAAACCCTTCTCCTCTAAAATGTAAGATGAATGAAACATGCCTCAGTGAATATATTTGGTTTGTCACTGCAGTTAACTTATAAATGCTAATTTCTTTTTTTCTTTCTTTTTCCGGCCTCCTGTCTGCTCCGTGTCTCTCTCCCATCATCAGGTAAGATGTGACTCTTCTTTATTCATCTGCTGTTAGAGTGAGTGTTGAGTGTGGATGCGATGAACTCTTTTTTTTCTACTGTGTTGTATGAAACTTTTTCCCCTCCTACTTAAATACATACACTGCAGGCCTGCTTCACCCTGAGCTTTTACAATAGTCTTTTATCAGTGTACATGCTGGTTAAGTGAAGACAGGTGTATGTGTCTGCTGAAGGGAGAGACAGAGGTACCCATCACTGAGTATGAGTGTGTGTGTGTGTTGCGTTGTAGTGCAGTGTTGAGTGGCATGTAGAAGCCTCCGGCAGAATCCAGAGTGCTGAAAGCAGACCAGTGAATTGTGACGGGTTTGCAGCTCATCTCTAACTGAGAGTCTTGTGTCTGTCTGTCTGTCTGAGTATTAGCACCTCTCTGTCTGCTCTGCTACACTCCACTTTGCCACAGACAGAACTGATGACAAGTCGCCTGCAGCAAAGCATGTCGACACACATTCAACAATTACCTGTGAGCGCACAAATGTCTCTGGCTGTGTTTGTTTCACAGCTTAGAATATGATATGTGGACACTGTACAGGTTACAGTTAACTCTTGTTTATTGTCGGTATTTTGTTATTTGACTGACCTGATATGAGGAACCCACAGATTACAATAAGTACCCTTTACAGTAATAAACTGAATCATGTAATGAGCTCTCTTTACTGTCAACAGGTGTGTTGGAGAATGCACCAAATAATTTTTAAGCAGACTCTTTCCTAATCGATAACTGATTCAGGGCTGCAGTATTACACCCACAACTCATCAGTTCTTTAGTTTTTGACTCTGTCTTCGCATCACTTTGACAAGTGAAGAGCACATCTGTTCACATGAGTCATGTCAAATGCTTGATGCCTCTGCCTGCCTGTCAGGCGCTGACGCACACTCCTGTCCTATTTTTTTGACAAGATGCCACCTGTACACTTCTGAAGTTGACTTGAGGAAAGAGTGGAGATCCACCACATCAGCCTTTGTGACTGTTGTGCGTGGGGCATTGCTACAACGGATGTCAGCTGTCGTAGGACGACATGTTGTTTTACAAAGTAGCCAATTGAAACTCATTCATCCTGAATTCTGTGCAAAGATCTGGATGCCTGTCTTTCAGGTGCTTAAATAAGTTTGAGGTGTCTGTTCCAAATGCTCTATGACACCATTTGTATACTGACTTTTGGTTCTTGTCCCCCATACACGACTTGTCCACAAGTCTCGGTGGACCTGTTGATGCACTGTGTCTGCCTTCCTTCTTCCTCTTCACTTTACATTCAATTTCCATTTGTCAGCAGTTGATAATCGAGGCAAACATGTCTGTGGAGATCCAGTATTTGCTGTAGCTTTCAAGTGTTCAATAAATGCATGAAGTGCTAATTCAGGGACATTTTACTGAGCAGAGTTTTAGTGTAATATCAGTGCAGTGCCTCTTTTTCTGTGATTTGTGAAGGACTGACTGTATGGACATTATGATTTACAGTGAAGATGGCTTGCATAACAGGATCTTTGTGGTTTGCTTGCCTCACGCATGACACACGTATGAAGTGTGTCCGGTGTGTTTGTTGCTCCCCTGTGGATCCAGAGATCATGAATCATGCCTGCTGGATGCATTTTGGACTGCGAGCGCCTGAGAATGTGTGTTAGCATGTGTGTGTAACACACACCACCATCTGTCATCTCTCTGTTACACTCTCTGTGAAAGGGTTTAAGGTTGGTGGAGGTTATTTGGTACATGACCCTCCTGTCTCTATCTCTTTACTGCTGCAGAGTCTTCTGTCTGTCCTCCAGTCTGAGGTGTAGACTTCATATCAGAGAACATGGCTGACGTCTGCCATTTGTTGTTGCATGTGCTGGCTTTATCCCCTCTGTGAAATCCTGGCTCCTGCAGGGGCATTAGGGTTACAGTGACACCCCACCCTGGTCTGACTCCAAGGTCAAAGGTCACACTCACATTTTTAAAGAGACAATAGTTAGTTTAGTTGACTCTCTCTCCACGTGTCCACGGGAAAGGCTTGAGTCCAGGACAAAAACGTGCATTCAAATGAACATTTTCAGTACTTTTATGGCTATTAATTACAAAAATCAGCCATATTAGTCTAGCTGGTCAGGCCCATGACCTGAATATCCATCCATCCATAAACAAAAATAGCTGTTTATCCCTTTGAGATCTTTTTTAATTTTCTATTTTTTGTTACATTTCATGTGTCTCGGCTCAGTTTTATTCTCTGTTTTCAGACTTTACGGTATTTACGGTAATTGCATAGCTTGAAATTTAATAAGAACGGCCACAATTTATGGTCTTTATGTTTGTAATGTATTAGACTATGGACTAGCAGTCCTGGCACCGGGTATTCACAACATGGTTCAAGAATTCTGGTCATAATTAACAGGAGTCATTCATCCTCCAGCTATCATACCTTACCCGCTCACTAACAGAAATCAGCTGCCAGAATAAATTCCCATGGTCAGTCTCCTGTATCAAGTGATTTGACTGGTTCCATTAACCTTGCACATGCAACACTGCCGGGCAGCTCTTTGTAACGGGGCCAAGCTGAAAGAAGAGTTTGACAAAGCAGCCAAAACTCATCCAGGCCAGAGAGAGAGAATGACGCCATTTGTAAAGTGATTTCTCACAGCTGGTCAGGGACAGGTGTGTGTGTCTGTCGGTGGGCGTGTGAGTGATGCTACCAGCAGGATCTCTGACCAAGGGTCGGGGTCATAAATCAGGGTGGGTAATCTCCATAGCGATGAAGGTGGTGCCAGGGTCGTGAGGCTGGTATCAACTTTGAAGAGTAATGTTTCTTTGCTCTGGCCATTAACTAACCTGCCTGCATTCCCACACAACACACACACAGATACACACAGCAGGGGATGGAGAGACATGGAATCTAATGCGACATGTTATATGAGATACGGGCATGGAGGGAATTCCTCACACAGGTGGGAGAGAGAAGAGATAGCGGTCTTCTTGAATCCACTCCTTTTTAACAAGTTTGAGGATTAATAGGAGGAAGGTCCAGGCAGAGATGAAGTATAATGGATTGGTAATATGTAATGTAACTGGTCTTTTGAAGTATCATCCCCAGCACATGCCACAGGTCTGAAAAAGGAGGGTTAGTTCATGGCGGCGATGGCAGCCGTCCACTGAGCGAGTGATTTGTGCCCGTGTCTGGTCAGATTGTGTTTGGAGGGATTCTCGCAGCTCTTGTAAATCATCTCCAGCTCTCCTCCTTAAAATGGAACAACATACCATTCTCTCTTTTGTCAATTTGTCTTCCACTTTTTCTCTCTGACCTCCCTCGCTTCTTCGCCCCTGCTCTCCTTTTTTATTGTCTCTCCATTCTCTCAGCTACACTCTATTTGGGCTGTCGTTTTTTTTTTTTTTTTCCACCGTCCCGTCTGTCAGTGCACCCTCCTCCACCGAGTCGAGGCCCCACACTCACTGACAGACAGAGAGACCATGACAGTCTCTGTCACAGAGCCCAGTGGCACACAGTGGCCCCGGTTCCCACACTGATGAAGTGATAAATGACTTAATGAGCCTCCTTCAACATAAAGCGAGAGCTGAGGCCGATTCTTGCCTTTTTGTCAAGGTGCTCCAGTGGCTCTGCAGTGTAGAACTTTACATGGATGGGATTCTTGGTGTACTGACGATAATATACTACTTTGAATCTTGAATTCTGATTATTTCTTTCACTTTGAAAAAATATAGACACAGCAAGAGCGATGCTGAAAGGGGTTTTGCTAGCCAGATGTACAAGTACAGATTTGTCTACCCTCTGAAAGGACGTTAGTTAATGTCATTATTTACCTGAGGCAGGAACTTAAAACTCTGGATAGCAGTCATTTTATCCTCCGTCCAAATGATATGAGAGATTTACACTGTTCCTGTGGAAGACGTCACCTTGCAAAACTCAAGCCAGGTTCTCTGCATTTTAAATGAGCCATCTGCATCATCATCCCTGCAGTGCCAGGACAGTGGTTCTTTGAAATAAATAACAGTGTGAACAGAATGTTATGCTGCTTTCAAACATGCACTGCATGACCTGATTCTCCAGACATTGTCCTCAGTTCGTTTGTGAATACGGCTTTAGTCGAGCATCACTGAGAAGGATGTTGTTGTCATACTCTCCAAAGTCCTAAGCTCAGTCCTTCTCTTTTTTTCTCTGGCCTTTACCTTCTTCTCCCACCACCCTTATTTTTTTCCTCTTTCCGCCCTCTCCCTGTCTTCCTCCAACTATATTTATGTGCAACCCCTTTCTCTGCTCTGTGATGGATTTAGTGTTGCCATGCTCAATTTCACCGACCGGTCCATCCCCACAGTTCAGAGCCCTTCTTTATGGCCCTGTTCCACCGGTGTGTGGTGCGCTGGCTAACTGGCTCCTCCTGAAACACAGGCCTGGGAGAAGAAAGGGCCTGCTGTGTGAGCAGGAAGCTCAGAGGAGGTGGAGCAGAGGGAAGGGGAGGGAAGAAGAGAGCGACCTGGGTGTTCCATGAGAGAGGACCTCTCGGCTGTTATGCTTTCTAATTCCCCTCAGCTCAGAACAGCAGGGGGGAAGAGAGAAGAGAAGGAGCAGAAGGGGGTGGAGGATGATGAGGGTGAAAGAATCATGTTTTCACACTGAAGGGAAGCAGGCGGGTGGGCCGAGGGAGAGTCTCTGCGTTTGTCAGTGTACGCTGAAGGTTTTATCTCTGCTCCAAGCCTGAAGACCCAAAGGTAAATGAAGATGGTGATACAGTAATGCAGGGAGGAGACTTTAAAGGATGATTCTGGTTTGTTAGAACTTGTAATGATACCTGCATCATGTGTAATAATAATACTTGTACTCAGAAAGTTAGTTGTTGAGCAACTCTCAGTTGTATTTGCAAATTATGGACAGAAATAGTTTAATATATAATTTAAACCTTACTGATAATTTACTCAAACCATGAAATATCAGACACATCGTCCACCAATATGCACAGATGTTTTTTTTAGTTTTGTCAGTCAGATGGCTGATGCTCATGTGGGAACACAAACCTCTTTGTTACAGTACATCCATCAGTGAACATCCACAAAAAGCAGTTTGTCTTTCTAATTTATGCTGTAATTTGTGTGGAAAAGGTAAAGAAACTGAGGAAAATTTGAATTCGATGACAGATGAAGAGACTCAGATGTAGAAACTCTACAGATAGAGCTGGAAGAGACTGCATGCAGCTATTGCAAACATTAGATATTGCAAACATACTGTATGATTTTATCCCCTGACCGGCAGTGTCAATGGGCCCAGACTTGTGCAGATCAGTCATGACATCCAAATGAGTCCCTTAAAGCAAAGTGTTCACACAGACTCACACACACAAAGCCTCCTCCTCATGTCTGGATCCAATATACTGTCATTTAGCTCCAGGTCTGGAACAGATTCACATGAAGGGCTTGGGTCCTCTTCTACTCTTCCCTCCTCCCCAGCCTCCTCTTGTCCTACCGGGTGTGGCCCTGCACCCCCCCCCCTCCAGCCCCCTCCTCCACCCTGACCTTTACCTCCTGACACCACCTCCCTGATGGCCACTACACCCTGTACCCCTGCGGCCTGAACGCAACCTCCAAACACCCCATCATCTGGTTCTGCTTGCCCATCCCGCGCACCCTGCCCAAGGCCACAGGAAATAGCTGGAGAGTTTGTGGGCCTGTTTCCCCTGGGGGTGGAATTAACAGGTGCACCAGTGTTTGTTTCAACTTTTCTCCATTACCACTGGATAATGGTAATAATAAACACTGCAAGGCCAGGTGGGGTTCTGGCTGCAGCTCTCGCTTTGCTCTCTCAGGTTCTGCTGGCTTTTTGTTTCTCAACTTTTTCTCCTCTCTGTTCTTTTGCTGAAAGTGTCTTTCAGTATCTCAGTAAGGGATCCAGTTTAACTGAACTCAGGCTCGTTTTTGGTTTTTACTGTTTTTTTTTTCCCCCCCTTGACTTGGTGAAGATTCAAGTGGGATCGAGATGTTGTCTATTTACATAAATTTGTGGTTTGGAGTCAGTGTGCAGACGCTCATATCCAATAGCCTGTGCAAACAACCATGTTCCCTCTAATGTTTTTACTGAACAATACCTTAAAAACGTACTCACTTTATTTAAATAAAGATGTTTTGCTCCGTAGTACTAGTAGTCAAAACTTCAGTTTGAACCATTGTTCAGCAGGATTTTATTTCCCCACACACCCAAACGTTGTTCTTCCTGCTGCAAGAATACACCTAACAGTAGAATATGAGTAATAGGATCCTCATATTCCTCATACCAAAATATTGTAGATGTTTTGTGGGTGATTGTGCTGCACACAGCATTTTTAAAATTGGATTTTCCCATAGATTTTTTTCCCTTTCTTTGTTGCTCTTTCAAATTTAAAATAAACTCCAATAAATTACTTTGTTTTCCCCAATAGAAACAAAAACAAAACCTGAAAGGAGTCCTAACTGTACCAAGCTTTAATGACTGTTAACTGATGCTCCTCCAGCTGCAGATGTTGCATGATAAGCCACTGGGTGGCAAACCGCAGAGATGTAAAGTGATAGTTCTGCTGGCATCTAAGAGCTGTTGACGATCTCAGAAGTTTCAGTTAGCCAAGGCCTCTCTTCTCATCTAATTGGCAGCCATTTTCCTCAGCTGCCATTATAGCAGGTAGATCTGCCATCTTGTTCTCGTGTTACCTGGGATCCCCCTTAAGTGAGTCATCAGGTTGGGTAATAGCAGAAGAGCGGCAGTTTAATGGCGTACAGGGTCGTCTCGGTGGGTCGAAGGTGGGAGGTCAAATGTTGCCATAATCCCAGGCTCCAGGTTCAGCCCATAAATAAGAGCTCAGCAGCTGGGAGGGAGGAGGGGGTAATTGATTTGGAGGGAGGGGGTATATTTCACCTTAAGAGGAAACAGAGTTGACAACCATCCAACCGGTTTATAACCATCGTTGGATTAGCACCTCTGGTGTGGGAGTTGGAGGGACGAAGTAATATGGGAGAATTTTAGGGATTAGTGATGTTGGGAAGAATAAAATGATTCCCATAAGAGATGCTACTGGGGATTCTGTCTTTCTGTCTCAAACATGTAATTTCTCTTTCACACTGACTCACACAAACTCGAGCACCAGGTGCTGATTGTTTGCAGACGGCAGGAGTAGAGTTTATTGTTAGCGCTCCATTTCATTTTATGATGGCTAATATGCTTGATACAATAGGTAACGTGAGACTCAGCCTTGCTGGGAAAACACACAGATGAGGTTGAATGACTGGAAAAAAAAGAAAGTCCAAAAAGAACAGAAACAATAGAAAAAGAGACTTTAGGTCTACGCTGTGGAAACACTATAGAAAAAAAGGAAGGAAGGCGAGCTATAAGGACAGGCTCTGTGAAACTCTGTGTAGGAGTTGATGTCTGATTTGAGCTTTGTGTACATTTGACACAGCTACGTTTTGCAACTCTCCAGCTCCCTCAGGACTGACATGTCTGTAATTGGGCAGTTTATGTCTCACATGGCTTTTATTGCCTTGCATTACATTCATCACACAACATGATTCAATCTCAGCGCTCGCTCTCAGACAACAAATGACGTACAGATAAGGTCACATTCTTGTGCTTGTTTTCATTGATAAACATATTTTGATTGGCAGAACAATCTCACAGACAGACTGAGACCTACAGGATATCAGGAGCGAGCGAGTGACTGACTGTTTCCTGTATAGACAGGAAGTGAGGGCTTTTATGAGGGCAGTGCATTGATTTCCTAGCATGCCAGGTCTGGGAGTGCAGAGAAAAGAGCTGCTTCCTGTTGAGAAGAATGCTATGCCAAGCTATCTGGCTCTCTCAACAATCTCCCAACTGTTAGTGTGAGAGGTTGTGAAAGTAACGGACTGTTGCCCTGCTGTTTTCTCATCGACCTGCACCCCGAGGTGGAAAAGACGGGGCATTTGTTCAGATCAGAGTTGTAGAAAGTGCTTTACAGGACTAGGAGGAGCTGGAAGGAGCTTAAGAATCTAAATTTACTCTTAATCAGTGTGGACTGGAAACATACAGTAGGTATCCACTTTCTAAAGGATGCCATACTTCCAACATAACAAGACTCAACAAATACAACAGAAACTTATGCTGAAATTGCTGTTCATCTTTTTCAGATGGAAGCCTCCGAGATTACTTTTTTACTTATGCACGTTTCTTAGGTCTTAACTGTACCGCTGTTGTCCAGATATCCACTCTGAACTCTTGTACTCTGCAGTCTCTGGTCAAACATACTGTGATATGTCTTCTCGTCTCACTTGTCACCAAAGACCAGTTCTTCTCAGAGTCTGTTTTGAGTGGTTTATCTACACTCTTGATTTCGTGTTTGCTGAACAACTGAGTGCACCACCGCTAATCCCTTTGACTGTTTGAAAGTGTGCAGCGATATCCCCATTTATGTGATTCATCTCGCTGAGACGACAAAGACACGCAAAAGACAGTGTGTGTTCTGGGAGAGGGATCCGACAGGCAGTGAAGTGTGATGAGGAGGTGGTGTATAGGCTGTGCTCTTAGCTGTCCTGCAAAACAGCCTGATAAAGGTCCTGTGCTGAGACACGTTAAAGACCAGACTCTTCCAGTAAGTCAGTTAGTTTGTGGCTGAGTTAGTTTTCACATTCAGTTAAATTGGTTACAGAGAGAGAGATGAAAAAGTGAAGTAGCATTCCACCACATTAGGACGTCCTGTACTAAGTTTGCTCCCTTGAGACCTCCTCCATCCTTCCTTTCCTCCTTCCACCCCCTTCCTCCCTGCTCTCTTTACCTCAGACTCCTCTCTCAACTCCCTCACTCTATTTCTTAACACCTCTCGTCCTCCCCACTCCCCTCCACCCTTCCATCCCACTCTCCCTCACCTTCTTATCTGCCTGCATCTTTCCCTCCCTCCGTCCTCTTCGACTCTCCACCCATGGTTCAGGGCTCGAACCCGTGTCCTCCTCCCTCGACAGCTCCTCCGTGTTAGCCGGTGGTCTCTCGCGAGGTCCCGGAAGGATTGATGGTATTCTCCTCCTCATGGTCCAACAGGCTGGAATAGATGACTGACGCAATTCTCTCAATTACCTCAGGGAGAGAGTGAGGCCAAAATATAAAGATAGGAGCGCAGCCCCCACAGCACATGCACACATATATATATTTTTGCATTTGTGCACATAAACTGAATTACCATTATCAACATCATCTGTTGGGCTTTGTTCCAGCAAGGCCAAAATATTACTCCAGAAAGTCACTCAGTATGTGGCGATTGGCTGTTTACATTCTCTGAGCTCTTCATAGCCGTCCCACTCCCTCCCCTCCTTCCTTCCCCATCCCTCAGGTCAGGGGTGAGGGGTCAGAGGTTAAAGGCGAGGTTGCGGGCTGCTCCTCCTGGAGGAGAGGAGCTGGTGTTGGAGGTCCCCTCGCCCAGCCCCTCAGTTTAGTCTGAGAGGAGAGCAGCCTCCTCCTCCTCCTCCTCCTCCTCCTTCTCCTCCTCCTCCTGCACATCTGGCTGCCCTCAGAACGCTCATTTGGAGGGAAAACAAGAATGTTTTTATTTCCCAGGAGAGAAGAAGAACTCCGAAGTGAAACCACAGAGTTAAAACACAGAGAGGCATCCTGGGCCCTCACACAGGCTGCTGCTACATTGAGATGGCGAGGATTTTCTTTACTCTCTCTCTCATGCTCTTTCTGTCTCTGTTCTTGTTCTCCTTTCTTTGCTCCTTGTCTTTGTGCATATCCATGTATCTGTACTTTTCTCATTTCCATAGACAAACCAACAGACAACCAGTTTCAACCCTAAAACTGTAGTTTGTATTTGCATTAATACACATCTTTCTAACAACTTACTGCTGAAGCATTTACATCGTATGTATCTGCAAACTGTTAAATACAAACACACGACTTTTACTGAACTAAAACACTCACTGTCAACCATCAATGTTTTACCCATTATATCCATTGGGCCTAGTTGTGAGTATAAGTCTGGGGTAAGAAACCTCAACACTTTTTTTGACACTTAATGACGTGTATCTGTTACACTTTGATCAGAAAGTTCTGAATGAAATCTCAGTTTTAACATTTACAGACTATTTCAGTGAGGGTTCATGTGTGACAGCATTTAATAATTGAGAACAAAAGAAAACCAAAAAAAAAAAAAATATGATTTCTGATTTTATAGTTATGTATAGACATCTCAATGCTCTTTGATTCAGTTCAGTAAAAGACAGATGTCATGGCTGAATATTTAAAAAGTCATTACTGACTTGACATGTGGCAATGACTTTTATAATTTCAGTACACTACACTGTAAGACTGTCACATTTTCTCCTTTGGAAAGAATGTTGCCAGTGAATAGTCCAGGAAGCAATTATGTTTTCCCTAAAACTTAATTATTTGGCAAAGAAAACTAAGTAATAACTATATCTTATAAGAGATACAGAAGGGTTTGGTCAGACAGATAAAGACAGGCAGATAGTGAGACAGCTTTAGTTTTTTTGGTTTCCCATCAAAAAGTGATTTGCTTTGTTTCAGCTGCAGCCAAACGCAATCAAAAGCCAATTTCTTAAATTTACAAGCAGCTCGCCAACCTTTTCCCTCCCTCAGAAACGCGCTCGTCTGTGGAACCTCTCTGATGGTCTTACCACACGTGCATACAACACACACACACTCGTGCACACACAGCTGTGCTCTATTACAGCAATGTACAGTAGCCATCTCTCCACCCCTCGCCTCCAGCCCTCTCTGTGACTGTTATTGGAAATGTAGCGCTGCTACGGGAGCAAGCTCATGGCGGATTTATATGACACAGGTGCACGCTCTGGAAAGCACTCATGTACGCGTGCACAAATACACACACACACACTCACTCATATCAGGAGGCACGCGAGTGGACCAGCCCGCAAAGACTGGATCTAATGTCAGCCACTTAATGTCTACACCACTCACAAGTCACAACACACTTCAAACTTACACACACACACACACACACACACTCACATATGTGTCTGAATCGCTTAGAGCTGTATCCAAACCAGGCTGAAAGTATCACCCAGCTCCTCTTGTTTCTGCCGCCTGGATAACCTCATCTGATTCTGATTTTTGACTTTGCGGATTGAATATGACAAAAATGTCTTTAATTTTAACTCAATATATTTTCCTCTTTGCCCCCGATGTCTTTTGTTCTGGGAATATGCCAGGCATTTCCTCCGCGCGCTATCCCAGTTTTCCAATAAGACGGAGGCCGGAGGTATGTGCTGGGCGGGCTGGGCTCACTTTCTCTTTGGCGTTCTTCGATGGCCTAACGGAGGCAGGAATACCGGGGATACGGTTTCCCTCTGGAAAACAGACAAAGACATTCCAAGGAGGAACAGCTCGAGTGCCTACACAGCAATAATGTCTGCTTAAAATTCTAGCCACGTAGACTAAACTGCAGTACCTGCGGATCTCGGTGGGTTTAAGACTTTATAGCGGCAGATGCATCAGTTAAAAAAACCTACATCTCTATAACAAAGACATTAAATTTGAAGTCATTTTAACAATTCCCAAGTATATCCTCAGAACCCAGAATGTCTGTATCTGATGGAGGGACCGTGCAGGATGCTTTAATAAATCTTGCTCCCAGGGAATCACTGTTTAGACATAATGTGGATCTCAAGCTGAAAAATCTGAGATCCTTGACCTAAAGAGACTGCTGCTGTACACCCACATGTGGTAATGTAGTGTTGGACATATGTATCTCGTCAGCCCATCCTTTCTGATGTTCATCCCACTATATTGAAGAGCAGAGGGCAGGGAGGCTCCCTGCACGCCACATGGTACTGATTTAGCCTGTTAGCGTCGATCCCCTCTTTAATGAACAAGCAGGTTGTGGTGTTTTCACTTGTATACGTTTGTGTGTGTCACAGGAGTGGGGTTATGTTGCTTGAGGTTGTTTTAGGGTCTACATCTGGATTTGAGGACAGGAATTGTGGGCAGGAATGTGTGTTTGTACACCTCAAATACAGTGGCAGCAGCAGAGTGTCATACACCATAGATCAGTGGTGAGATGATTTGTGCTGCAGATACGGAGGCCACCACGAATACATCTCTTTTAAATTTACAGCGCAGGATTATGCAGTTTATATATTGATCCCTGACAGGTGGAACAACAATGTGTGCAGTATGTAACCTCCATCACTGACGCACATCATAGCAGTGTCTCCTCAACAAATTGGACCCTCAGAAGTACACCTACTGTCTGTATCACAGCCTTAAAACATCAGCATATATTATTTATTCACAAAAAATCTGTTCAATTCTGAAGTCAAGCTCAAAGTTTGCAGCAGTGCAGCTGCAGGCAAAGTTAGCTAATAGCCATGAAGCTAACCACTTAGTAAAAACTAGTAACAAACTTTGCTTTGTCACTTTTTTGTGAATGTAAAAGAGAAGAATGAACACTATCAGCTTTAAAAAAGAGAAAAAAGACACAAAAACAAACTAGAAATACATTACTTTAGTAAGTCTACTATGTTTTAATTGACTAGCAACATCAGTAAGAGACAAAAACAGCAATGTATATTTATGGTTTATTAGGCTGAACCTGTAACGGCCCAGACTCTGACACATAAAAGAGGCTGTCAAGCACAAATGATTAGCATCTATTTCTGAACGAATAGGTATTCAGAGGTTATTTCGGTATGTGAAGAACTGCCCTGGCTCTGCAGTGAGCCATGTCAGAACAATAGCAGTGGAAACACTGAACTTGTTTGTCTTGTTTTGAGTTTATGACGAGAAATAACTGGAATACACAGATACAGTTCACATCTCTGTTTGTTTGTTTTCGATAACATTTTATATTTGAAATAAACTTTATGAAAGTTAATTAATACTAAATAGTACAACACAGTACTTCACTAACACAATATTACTGTGTGAAACATGTCTTTAAAGTTATTATCATTAGCTTATGTGGTTTGAATCATCAAGCTCCACATATTAATGGTGTGTTTCAACATGTCATTAACATTAATATTGCATCTGAAGTAATCCCAACTATGTTTACAGTAAGCCATGCTGATCCTCTGCCAATTGTAGAATCAACAACAAGAGATAATATTCAATAATTTGTTGCTGACATTGTCAATCATGATGAATAATTGCTCCAGCCATAGGGTGTTTGTGTGGTTGCATGTACATGAGGCAACCATCAGTGTTGATTCAGGCAGGGAAAATTGTTTATCAGAGCTTTTTAAGACAACCACGCATTTAGCTGTTAGCTGTCACCACACCTGCATGATGTCATTACCGCAGGTGTTTCTCAGTTCTTTTATTGTGTTTATCAGATGCTTATCTGTAGATGCCTGTTGTGCATCTTCTTCTTTTCTTTTCTTTTTTCTCTTATAGCTTTGTGGGTGTGCATTTTAGCAAGAGAAAGACAGAGGAACATACTGTAGATGCTTATCGGCGTGGCCTAATCACTACCATGTGCTTTTAAGGGCACTCGCTTTATTCGTTGAGGCTGTTGGAATTCCAGCAATTAGCCTCCCTTAAATTTCACACATGGCCCCTAGTGTTCGTCACATAAAGTGTCCCGCTGAAAGACGACCCGGTCCAGTTCTGGGCTCTCGGCTCGTCTCTCTTTGACAGCGCCTGGGGCTTTTACTGCCTCTGAGCTCGACCCGCTCACTCCGGTGGTCCATGAGCCTGGGAACCAGCCTCTCCGCTCAGACACATACACAGTGAGGGGGAAAAAAATGTTACTCAGGATCATATTTCCTTTGTTCAAAATGATCGCCTTTCATTTTTATTTTGGTAGAAGGCAGAGCTGCAGATTGTGAGTTTCTGTTTAATTTGGCGTGGATTATTATTTTGCCTAATTGGCTTTTAACGAGGTTTTAACTCAAGTATGTAAAGAAGCCGGTCTGGTTCTATACCACCCACCCACAAGGTCCACTCAAGGTTAGCCCCATCCAGATCTGCATCTTTGCTCCTCTGTTTTTCCTCCATCTGCCCTCCTCTTTAACTTAAAAAAAAGAAGCTTTGATGGCATGATGGAAATAAAATCCATTGCCAAAGCAGGTTGTACAAAGTCTGTAACCAAACTATAAAGTGACTAAGTGCATTTACAGTGTTTTAGTACAGTATTTTCATTATATTCTACTTTATCCTTCTACTCCACTGCATTTCAGAAGAAGATTTTACTTTGCAGATCAAGATTTAACATAAAAAACATATAATATAAAGCTATAACATTTAATTGCTGCTTATATGTAGGAATATAACTCGCTGACAGTCCACTCTGCATTATAATTACCACATTTTTCTTTTAATACTAAGCTTCACCTTTACTTAAACCTGCATTCATTAATTTTTTGGCCACTAGGGAGCAGTGCAACCAGCAGTAAATACAACACTGACACATCACCACCATATTAAGTTAGCATAGTGAATATTTTACCAAATAGTTTCCTGTATCCGTGCTTAGCTGTCATGGAGCAACACTGGTATTCATTTGAAGTCATGTTCCTGTGACTGCAACATTCACTTTCCTTTTTAGCTCGGTTGTAATCTCCTGAGAAAAATCTCTGGCTCTTTAGCTGTGAAATGCTTCGCTATGTTCACCAGCAAGTCAATAAATGGCTCTTTGCCATTTGGTGCCGGGCAGGCAGTGGACAGTGGTTTTATCAGAGCTTATTTACTGAAAGCAACTGCTGACTGTGGCCTGAAACTGGGTTTATGAAAATGATGACAGTGAATAAAACATTAAAATTGTGGGCTAGAAAACCAAAACAATCAACTGAAAGATGTTAAAACACTCCACTGAGCTGAGGGGAGCTGCAGAGTCTGGATATGATTCTCTCTGAGTGCAGCCCCTTTCACATCGCAAGGAAAAGAAATAAATAATTTGATAAAATAAGTGTAAAAAGACTCTTGTCTTTTTTTGGGGTGCTGTCAAAGACCAGTCTGTAATTTGTTTTCCTCTGTCTCTCTTCCCTCGGGAGTTATCCCCCACGTCATCTGTTTGGGTCGTGCCATTTGCATAAATCACAACCAAATAAAGGCTTAATAGCTGCTCTCATTTCTAAAGTAAACCCACTGTTTGTATGTGTCCACTTCAATCAGGGGTGCACTTTTAAACAGTAATGGTAGTGTTTTATCAGTAACAAATAAAGTCATAAAATGCTACCCTGACCTCAGTTTTGGCGTCATAGCCCAACATTCCTCTTTTAAATGGCAGATTGAGCTCAAATTGTTCAAAAAATATCATCTACTTCCTTCAATTATATGAGGATTTGAAGAATTGTTTACTGTTTTTATTATGGAAGTGTGCCAAATGGCTTTGACATCAGTCAGATTTTGGGAGAGTAGACTTTACATGACAACATGATCCTGATTACAAAGGTAATAGAGGCTGCGAGTGCCAGTCATAGGTTACAGTGGAAACGCTGTAGAAAGCAAAATACTGAGGAATCAGTGTTGGTGTATTTTTCCATGTGTGTATAATAAACTGAGTACAACACATACAGATGATGAGAGCACCTTTTATCACAGTTTACTGATACATAAAGAGCCATTGTTGTTGTTGCATTAGTGCCTCACTCAAGCTGCAGCCTCCCTCTGAGTCTAAACTGTTATCTTATCAAAACAAAGGATTCTTTGAATATTTAGATTCAGGGAAACACCCTCAGGCAATTGTGTGTGTGATAGGAAGGAAAATATTTCCCACTAAGTCTCAGTGAGTGTGCCTGGGGGAAATTCAAAACACTCCTGTCGTTTGTTCTGTATCGTGCTCCCTGCCAACTGTCGCTAGCGTACAGAAAGTGCTTTTGTTTCTCGTGAATTTTTGAGCTTGTTTGCATCCATAGTTAGGAGTGTTCTAGTTTGTGTGTGTAGATGAAGTGTTGAGGTTTTTGCACAATAACGTGTGGTGTAGAGACAGAAGGAGTGTGTGTTTTATGTTTGGGAAAGAGAAAGTGAATGAGAATGACAGATTTTTTTTTCATAGTACATACCTCAGATCACACTGGCTCTATTGTTCAGAGGCTGGTTGCAGAGATGAATTGTTTAACCCTGTCTTACTGCACTGCTGGATTGACTTTATAGTTTGGTCTACAGAACTTTTTAAATGTGTGTGCATGTTTATGATGTGCTGTGTGTGTGTGTGTGTGTGTGTGCAGGTGCACATTTTCATTACTCAGAATGTTTATGCATGCTCATACAGCTGAAATGCTGGAAATTCATGGCTGTAGATGCCAAGGCCTTTGGCCAGCAGCAGCAGATGAAATATTAAGTGGTTCCACTGATTTATGCAGCATTACAGAGAGTTTGACAGAAGTTGCGCTCGACCGCAGTGAGGAAACAATGAGGTTTCTGGATAAAATTTATTAGTATACACATACCCACATGCATCAGACTCATGGCCACCCACCTGTTCGCTGCCCAGCAGCTCACCTTTCTTTTTGACTGCGTTAGGCTGAATTTTTAAGTGTGACTTTTTAAACTACGCCCCAGCAGGAGCTTCTCTTTTAACAGCGATTACCAGCTGGTCGATCCTCAGGATACACAATTATTTTGATTCATTAAAACACCAGCCCAGTATCCCTGTGAGTTACGGTCACGTTGAGAGATTCTGCAGCGTATGATGTTCGTCCAGTGCCAACGTTCAGTGCCAATGCAGGAAATAGTGGAACTTTTTATGTAGCGAGGCAAAGAATGAGGGTGTGGAGGTTGTAGTAGTGTGTGGGTGATGAATTTCATGCAGACAATTAAATCTCATGTCCTTTCACAAGCCAATCAATAATTTAATTAATGTTTTTTACCCTTTACAGTTACATAACTTCAACAGTGCCATGTTTTCCAGGCTCTGATATCAGAGGTAAATAATAATTTGAAAAGTTCTAGCACTGCTCGCTCTTTTCTTACAGGATCATCAAATATAAACAAAATATAGACAAACAATTACTACTGCAACAAAAAGTGCTTTTAGCTAAAACCAGTGGCTTTAAATGGATTTTGGAGCTATTAGCTTAAAACATCGAGAGGTTTCTTTCTTTTTCTGTTCACAGACAAACAGGTTACACCGTACATGTTAGTATTTATCAGTCTAAAACTGTAATTCCTGCACTCTCAACCCTCAGCTTCATCCCTCTTTCTCAGGAGGAAGAGGGCCGTCCTCTGAGATGAAAACTTCCTGTAGTGACTCCCACTGCAGCTCCACAGGAAGGGTTGGAGTAGAAGTGTAAGGGCAGAGTTAATGCACCCTCAGGCGCCATCACTGGGATGGATCCATTTAGTTTGGTGGGAGGAGAGCAGAGACGGTGGGAAGGAATATGTAAGAATAAGAAAAGACTGAGTGAAGAAAACTGAGGGGGAGGAACTGTGACAGTGGATGACAGTTCATCCTAAATGTGTTCAGTGGGACTGATATCGGGATTTGAAGGCGAGATTGTTATGTTTTTATAGCATCATCATTGCAGTACAACGATGTTTCTGCTTTGGCAGGGTTTCTTTTTTTTCCTGGTCACTGGATATACATTGTTTATCTGTTTCAGTGGTTGTATTGAGGCAAAGGTCCTATATTTAACACTTTCTGGTGTTTCATTAGAAGTTCTGATGTCCTTAAGAAGATGTATTTGTGGTTTTAAGTACCAAAAACCATTCCAGTGTAGTTTTACATCTCTCTTTTGCGTCCATCTCTGAGCCATCTTCTGATTGGCTGACTGTTTTTGAAATCACACACAGCCAGGCAAATCACAGTTAACAGATTGTAGCTGACTGTAGCATGCTAAAACTTATCGGTAAATGCTTCGTGACATCTGGCGTTGTGTCGTTAATAAATTAAACGACAACAGGAAGGTTGGATGTTGGATGTTGGACAGATACTTTACTTTTGATGCTTTTGACACAGAGAAAATGATTCATTTTCATTCAGCAGCCTGAAAATGTACCTGTGCATAAGCAAATATACGCCCTAAGGTGCCCTGATATCAGGATTACCATACCAGTGTACCAAAGGCAGATAGAGTCAGCCTAAAACAATCTTTAAAGTGGGTCTTTCACAGGCTTGTGGCTGATACAGGAGGTCCTCTCTGTCACCTGTGGCTGCCATGAGTTAACTCTTCACAGCTACTGTACCACTTCAACTTTCCCAGTGTATTTCAGAGGGTAAAAGTTCAGGCTATGAGGAACCTCTCTCGAGAACCTCTGACGCCCAGATTGCCATATGTGAAGAATTTGCAAAGGTCAGCATGAACCACTGAAAATGGCCGAACTTCACCGCTGCTTTATTATCCGTGTACCCCTCTGGGTGTCTGGCTGTGGAACAATGTGGAACAACGGCCACAAGACTGCAGAGTCCCACCTGAAAAGCTCCAATACAAACACAGTCTCTCTCTCTCTCTGTCTCTCTCTCTCTCTCTCTCTCTCTCTCTCTCATAGCCAGGGGTGAGGCATCTGTTTCCTATGCTCAACATGTGGAGGCACTACATTCAATACACACACACACACTCTACTGTTTACACTACTCCTGTCTTATCTTACACACTGGACACATTACAGGAACATTTTCAAAAACACACACCTCTGATGGGCTCAGTGTGTGTGTGTGTGTGTGTGTGTGTGTGTGTGTGTGTGTGTGTGTGTGTGTGTGAGGGACCATGTGAAATGTTTTGATGACACTGACTGGTAATCGCTTGTCCTTTTCAGTGTCATTTGGCCCTGAGTTTATGTGTTAATGTCCTGATGTTATCGGCTCCGTATCAACAGGGACACCGCTCTCATCTGATCTGGTCTCCCTGCTGATAACGCTAGCAAACGTGTGTGTGTGTGTGTGTGTGTGTGGATGAACCAGACACTGGATGAGGTAGTTTTGTTTATTAAGCTCCGCGCTCCTGATGGTGCTGTGATGTCTGAGGGCCATTGCCTTATCTGTGTTCGTGTGTAATTTGCTGCATGTATGTCTTTCGTCTCGGAAAATCATATCTGCACATTTTTGTTGACAAGCAATATTAATGTAGTGGTAATACGATATTGAGGAGAAAGTTTCTAAGAAAATAAAAAGATACAACAACATTTATTTTACTGACAGACCAACATGACCAAGTTATGAAAATGGAAAACCACACTGGAAAATTAAAGGACTATTTTCGTCTCTTATAACCTAAACACCCATTAAATGAAGATATAACCATAAAGAATTTAAACTGCAGCTCATCTAGTCAAAGGGTCACCCACCTTAACTCCCTATTAAAAGATTCCAGATTAATGTTTGTATGGTTTGCTCGCTTGTCACTCAGCATTAAGCCCCTCAGTTTGAGACGAGTTCTCAGCATGGCGTGAAATTTAACAACACAAATATCCACATTCAGTTCGGCATCAGGGCCAATTTTCCAGCCGCAGCAGTAGGTAGAAAAAGTAGAAACAATATGTGTGCACACTTTGCCTATCGCCCAGTCAAAAGAGAGCTTTATGTAGCCTGGGGAGAGTCGCCATGCAAGATTAAATATATGTAGGAACATAATTCTGAAAACTTTAACTGGCTGAATTATGACTGCGAGTTAAAACTGTTTTAAACTAATGTCAGTGTTAAATAACTTAAAATAATTACTTTTAATATCAAATCAGGTAATAAAACTGTTACTATTCAGGATTAAAATCTAACCTGCAGGAAATAACATTTTAAAATGATGTTAGTTAATAAAACTAAAATTAAAATCCCTGCCAAAGTCAACATCCGTGTGTTTGTTTACTTTCAGTCATCATCGGTGATTATATCCAATCAAATAAACATAACTGAACCACTTCAGGTGTGTGTCTGTTTGTCACAGTTATACTTGATATTACTTCCTCATATCAAGTGTCAGGAGTACGTTACATTTCTGATTCCACAGGTGTGGCTCGCTCATCTTTTCACACTTATTCTCCACCTGCTAATTTCTCTCTTATCCATCTTTCATCATTTCATCTCTGTGACTCTCACTCTGGGATTTCTGTATCAGAGAGAGATGTGTTAATGACGTGATTAGAAGCCAGAGGATGAGGCTGGCTGCAGCAACAGGAGCAGCAGGTGAAGGCAGATAGCTGATTTGAAAATAAATTCCCACAGGAAACTCGTGTGCCCGTGTGTTTCAGGAAACGAGCGAGTGTGTGTTTGTGTTTGTGTGTGTTTCATGGCTCCCCTCTCTCCTGCTGCAGTGGTCAGATAACATTAATGAATCAACAGTCGCTCTAGAGGGAGATAAAGAGGACGGAGGATGGAAGGGGATTTTTATCTGTTTTTAAAATATTATGTTGTGCCCATTTCATGTTTTGTGAAAATGATGAAAGTGCAGTTTCCCAGCTATCCCAAGAGACCGCGACCTCCACGCCAGCCTGCACCTCTCTCTCTCTCCCTCTCTGTCACCCAGAACTTTATCAGTGTTGTCTCAGTTTATGAAGATAAGGCCAACCACTCGTCAAACAGAACACTGATTTTGTAAATCCCCAGATAACAATCCTCCAGTCCCAGTGTTAAAACATTCCCTATTCCTTCATTATCTTAAGGCAACTAAAACTGCTTTGTTAAAGCAAATGATCCTGGAATTGGTTAAATTAAATAGAATCAGTTGGTTTCAGACTAAAACTTACTTTGTTGGCAAGAAGCATCTTCAAGCCACTTGCTAATAAATGGAACCAGCTTTAACCAGGGTAGTGTGTTGCTTCTCTGGACCATGTCAGTCTGTGTCCTACATTGTCAGAAATCAGGGATGGATGCTGTGGGTTTAGGATGTAAAGAAACTGGAGGAAACTTTCATGAACATGAGTTGAAAAACTGCCCTTAAAACAGCCTGAGTCCTGGACTTTATTATTATTATTATGCACTATTTTGACATCGTTTTTTAAATAATTAAACTAATGAGAGTTGAATTTATTGTGCATACTCTATACTACAGAGTGTGTAAGAGCTGTGATAAAAGTCCATTGCTGCTGACATGGATTAGACTTCCTCTAGACTGCACTGTGGTGTTTGTGTGTTGCTGCAGATACAGAAATTCATACTCCTACACAGGATTGTACAGTTGGAAAGATATGACCAGCAATAATTTTCCTCACCTGCTTCATGGTTAGAAGGAGGAGCCAAGGAGCAGAGCCAGAGCCAACTTTTTGCCTGAATATATCCTGCAGTTTTTGAGGCCACCGGTCTCATTGAAATTAATGAGCATACTGCTGCAGTGCTATTGTTGGAGTGAAAGTCCCCTCATTGAGTTCATGGTTAGTAAAAATTGGGACATCCTTGAGAATCGAGTAAGCTGTCCAAACTGTTAGTGTCGGATGATTACTGCCTTGCGGTCCCTCCCAGGCTACCTAATCAATCCAACATGGCCCTTGTTTTGACGGCAGCCCTTGGTGGGCCCATGGCCCCTGCACTTCCATAAATACACTAACAGCTTTCTTAAATATGTGACAAAATGCTGTTAACGTTTACAGGCTGGGCATCAATCTGCACCCTGCTTTTCACCAGGGGAGGAGTTACTTCTCCACCTGCAGTGGCAAAGTGAGGAGGACGGAGAGAGGAAGAGGATAAAGTCCCATAAAAATTCAAACTGGGCTGTTGAAGTCATTCACTCACACACATTTGTATTTCATGCACACACCTGCTCTCGATTGTCCAATTTGTAAGCGTTGTAGTGGCCGCAGGGGAGCAGAGAAATGGTAAACAGGCTGATAACATCTCGTATGAGATCACTGTGGCTGGAAACATATTCTAAGCAGAGGGACTGAGCCCAGCATAGACATACACGCATGTATACACATACTGTACAACTGTGAAGAGGAAAGCAGGCATTGTTCTGACTGACGGCAGTGGAGCGTTTATGACCATGATCTGTTTACAGTGTAAACAGAGTCTCCTTTTAGCAGTGCTGCTCCTTGTTTAAACCTTGAGGTCAGGGGTCATGTGCATCTGAGTCAGAGTTCAAGCTCAACCTGTTGAAGAAGTCTGGAAATTCAATTCACAAAGACAGTTTGGATTGACACCCGTACAGTTTACTCGCCGCCCCCTTACTTCTCTCCCCTGCCTCTGCTTTCTCACTTAAACCTTCAAGGAAGGAAAAATGATAACTTCCATCAGATCTGTCACTCTTTTCCTTTCTTCCCTTTTGTTCTACAAACAAACAAACAAACATCGCTCATCCATTCATCTGCTCCGTCTGATTCCATTTTCCCATGCCATTATCTGTTTTCAGATTTCGCGGAAAGGCTAAAAATATTACAACCCCCTCACAAACTCCTTCTGTCAGACTCACTGTTGCAGCCAGTCACATTAAGCTATCACTGATAACGAAACATACATAAAGTTCACTCCCCGTTCTGTCTATCTTGTTAAGTGTGTTTCACACGTACTGTGGGTCGACTTGAGTGTGGGATGAGAGGGGATGACAAAAAACAAGCCTAAATATGCTTAACTACCCCACCTGAAGGGAAAATACTGAACAAAATACAAAAAAATGACAAAGACAGTACAACAGTATTGTACTCAAACAGTAATCAACCAGCAACCAGCAGTTACTTTCATTCTGTTCCATTAAATGTCAAAAAAATAAAAATAATCAGGTGACATTTTCAGATTATTAGTTTTGTCTGACCTGCAGTGCAAAACCTAAAGATCCTTTTAGATGAAACAGAAAATAGCAACAAATCGTCACATATAAGAAGCTTGAACCGGTGAATGTTTGACTTTTTTAGCAGCCCTAGCAATTGAAATTGATGCTGTGGATTTATCGATTAAATAACTAATTAGAAATAAGATTTTAAAGTAGATGCCTCACTCCCTGCACCATCCCGTCAGGAAATCACCATCCCCCTTGGAAATGTATTTTCCGACCACTGCACGTACTGTACTCCATCTCTCTGCAGAGTTTTCCCCCTCTAGGAAGTAAAGTGCTGTGACATTACGTCCTGCAGGCAGTTTGTGGCGTATGGTGAGAGATATATAAGTAAATTGAAACAGTCAGTTGGTCGGTTAAGACGAGAGGCAGCGTTCACGTCGCCCTCCTCCCCCCGCTCGTGTTTGTTTTTCTTCCTGCCTCTTCAAAGAGGGCAAAATAAATAAAGTGCTTTTCTGGCCCAGCATCACTCATCCCCTCTGCTATTGATACCCTCTCTCTGACAGCCGAAGATGTGTGTGTGTGTACATGTGTGATACTGGGTTACAGTAAGTTAAATAAAGTCCAGAAAATCTGAAGCGACTATTTTAAACACCTTTCACATCCTCTTTAGCCCCCTGTCACTGCCTATTCATAACCCAGCTATGACAGATTAGCATGTAGCTGCTATATTTAACGTGACTTAACTGGTGTCCGTGGATATTTGTGTGACTGTGTGTGTGTGTTCCTGCCTCGCCACCTCCCCTTTCCCCCCCAAAAATGGTAACACACCCACAGCAAATGAGAGGGCTCCTTTGAGAAATGTGTTTCTCATGTTCTCACGGTGTAAAAATGACGCTATTGCCTGAGCTCCAAGAATCAGCTGCTCTGTCCACAGTATATGGAGCCGGGCCCAACCTGTGTGTATGTGTGTGTGTGTTTATGTGTGAGTGTGCACGGACGATTTAGTTTTTCAGCGTGTGTTTTAGGCCTAAATAGTGAATGACAGTCTTTATGGGACCCCTTCCCTCCCTCTGGTGAAAACATGGAAAGACTGTTTACTGAGGACTAACTGTTCATACAGCCAGAGGTCACAGTCAAGTTCAAGTGTGTGTATGTGTGTGTGTTTGTGGACTTCCCCATGCATGTGGCTATGTTTAGATGTACAAACACACTGATAATATCAAAGGAATGAGTGCAGGCGTGATTGATGGTATGTATATCAGTTGGAGGCGGGCAGAGGAATCTCATTTTCCTTTACGGCAGTGTTCGGTGCTTCATCAGTATACGTCTGCCTACGTGTTTATATCATCTGCAAGCTGCTGTTGTGGTGCATCTCTAAAGCAGGGTGTAGTTGTAAAGTCTCAGGCCGGAGCTGTCATGGATAAAGCTGTTCACAAAGCAACAGTGCTTTGCAGAAGAACAGAGGAAATGAGATGAAAACACAGAAATTTAAGATATCTTCCACAGAAATGACTTTGTGACTGCCTATCATCAAAGATATCATCAGTATACTGTGTTGCAGAAAAGCATTTAGAGCGCAATCAACTCTCATTCTGCCTGCTACACATGCTAATAAAGACCCCAAAACAGTAGCCATCTCAGTATTGGTTTTCCTCTGTTATATATTTGTTATTTTGTGTATCTTGTCAGACTGAAAACACAGTTTTATTATCACTTAAGCCTGTGACAGATCAAGAGTTTGAAGACAGTAGCAGTTTGGTTAGCTCTGCGTACTTTTTGTGTAAACAATGAGCAGTTGTTCATGAGGAAAGAGATTTTCTGATGTTGACAGAAGTTCTGACGCATACATCCGTTATCTTTATTGTGGTAATCCCTTAAACAAACCTGTCAGGTTTACATGTGTCATCACAGTGAAGAAAAACATTCCCTCCAGCTGCATCAGAATCAAATTTTCTGGTTTTTAGGACACTGCTTGATGTGTACGGTCGCTCAAAACCTTTACGCACCCATACAGACGTTGGAGTTTGGAGCAGTGCTATGCTGGGATTTATGTGAGATTAGTTATGTACTGATAAGAATGACAGAGTTGTAAGACATCCTACATGTGCAGTGAAAGTAACACAGGACTCAGGGAGGTGTCAATCAAGCACAAATTGAGTGTGGGTCTAATATTACATACAGGAACTATTATGATGATTTGATTTATATTAACGCCATGTAGCCTTGTAGTGAAGCAGAGCTTTATCAATCCACCCAGCACTTCCTGTGCAGTTTCCAGCTACTGTGTAGTCAGATCTGATTGGTGAGCGCAGGCGTCCGTACAGCTCTCTGTAGTGGTGTGATGGTACCCTGTTCAACACCCTCACTGTGATGACAAAGCTGGAAAGTTGTTGCTCCCTGTGGTTGTGTGTCAAGAAATAGTTCCAGCGTGTAACTTTCCCTGAAACCACAAATTGTCATTTTTCTGTACTGACTAAACAAACATCACACAGCGTGGTCATCAGTGAGAGTACACTTACAGCAGCAGTGTGCATGTGTGCCTGTGTGCCTGTGTGTGTTTGTGCACTCGGAGTGAAGTCAGACTGTAAATATAGCCTTGTCTGTCTTCAGCTCGACGTTCAGACAGTCTGTGTCTGACGAGGAAAAACGCTGCAGTCTCTGACTTTTTTGGTCAAAACGCAACAGGAGAGAGGAGAGGGAAGGAGGAGGTCAGGGAGGAGGAGGAGGGGGAGGAGAACGAAGTGTGTGTGTGTGTGTGTGTGAGTGTGGGGAAGGGGTAGAGTAAAGGGGGGGGGGGTTAATAATTTCAGCCATCTCTAAAAATAGGGAGCTCAGTAAAAGAAAGAAAAAAAAAAAAAAGCTGTTCTGCTAAAAATCACAGCTCCATAGCAGCCATTTGGATGATGTGTGCTCCCTGAGGTGGAGCCTGGGAAAGTTAGCTGTGCACACTAGCATGTGGCTCGGAGTGTGTGTGTGTGTCAGTGTGTGTGTAAATGCGGCGCTTAATTGAATGATTGAGGTTCTTAGTTGCATTTACGCAGAAAAAGAGTCGGAAAGTCTTGTTTGTTGGACTGATATGGCCTGGGCTGCCGGTGCTTGGCCTTGTTTGGCCTGTGCTGCTTTAACCCAGTTTGCTTTGTCCCGGTTTGGTCTGGTCAGGTCTGGTCGGATTTGCGGCTCTGCCAAATCCACCCCTGCCCTTCACTGACTCACTACAAGGCCATCAGGGATTGTGGGATGCAGGCAGACACAGAAATAATAGAGCTCAGTCCTTATACGAGCAGAGAGATGGTGGTCAAACATATAACAGAGTAAAGTCACATAAAATACGTTGGAAAGGAAAACTCATTTGTTGAAAACTTCTCTACTGAGGAACTCAAGGAATGTTAGCCCACCAGTCTCCATTTCAGTGCTTTTAATCTGCTTTCCAACTTGATATCTGGTCCCTGTGGCTGTCTGTAGAAAGGCAGGAGGGCTTTATTGTGCCAAACTAGGATTCATTTAAATGTTATTTTTACCAGCTGGTTTATCTGTACTGGTTTATAATGGGTGGCAGGACTTAGTCACTGAGCCTCAGACTGAATGTCTCTACAGGCCCAATTTGAGAAACATATTTTTTGTGTTGTTATGTTGTTAAGGGCGATCACCAAAGGCCAGTGTGCAAACTGATGTCAAGGGAAACACTGTTTCATGCAACATAATTGCATAAAATAGTCTCGAATCTTAAGACACATTTTGCATTATTATTTTAGGAGAAACAACTTCTTATATGGTTTGGATAATTAGCTTTTTGTGTTAGCTAGCATATATGTACAGCAATGAATGTAAAGTTTAGCCCCAAATATTTATCTAAAGTTTTTTCAGTAATGTACCGTACGTGATGTAGTATGTTATATACAAGCACTGGTATGTTTTCCTCCATTATCAAAGGATTGGAAGCTTGTGTTTGATTGCTGTGTACATTTATTGACAAAAAATACTAGTACTTGGTAACAGTATTTTGGGATATTGTATTTATATTTAGTTTTCGTCATTAATTATAAATTATCATTCAACAATAGCCTTTATTATGTACATCTTGTGCCTTTCTTTAGGATTAATCTGCAGTGTTTGTGGTTTAATTTGTTGTGGAATATAAAACAGTAGGGCTGAGTATTGATTTGAAATTAGCAGATATTGGTTATACAAACGTGTTTTAACCCATTTTTCCATGTGACAAAATATGACACTGCTCAGTGCTGTGAAATAAAGAACATTAACAAAATAAAATTAAGTCTAAAAATTGGAAAATTGCCTGATTTAGATCAAGATATACCTGATTAAATGAGATTTTAAAAAGTCCTGAGAACCTGATCGAGGAAGTTGGCAACTTTTTGATGGTAAATCCTCAGACACATTTTTGATCAGTGCTCAAAAAACACTCAGGTTCAATCCCCAGCTCAAATAAAAAGCCACAGAAAAGGAGAAATAACTGTTCAGACTTGTATCAAATGGCCCCTCCTCTCTGTACCACCCGTTCTACTGTGTCAAAATGTTTGCGCTAATATGGATTGTGTGTCAGTGTTGTGTTGGCTGCGCTGTGGAATTGTTATGTGATCTGCTGTTTAGAGCGGAGGGGAGGACTCCAATCACCTGCGTTATGAGATGCCACTTTGCATACTGATAGAGTTACAAGCACCCTGTCAGAGCCCTGAGGGGAGTTGTAGGAGCTGTGTGTGTGCAGAGATGTGTGTTGTCTGCATTACAGCACGCACACTAAAAGAACAAAAGGATCCTTTGAGTGCTGAGTTTCAGAGGAAGCTGTCAGACATGTCTGCTCTTCTCTAATCCGGTGTTTGGGATTATCCTGCACTATTATGGAATGCTGTTTAACACACACATGCACACGCGCACACAATGTGTCGTCAGTCACTCATACTGTGTGAAACTTAATACACTCTCATTCTCTCAGGTGACAAACTTGCACTTGTCCAACAGCTGTAAATGTAAACTATGAGATATAGACAGTGTTGGTCCCGCCTCTTGGCCGTCTCACATTACAAACACATTATATGTAATTACACAAACACAAATAACATCCTGCAAACTTACAGCACAGTGGTATATTCTCAATAAATAAACACAGGCTAAATTTAAAAATGAATACAGTTTAATTGTGTTTGTGTTTTAATATCCCTGTGGACGTTACATCCCTTAAAGAGACGATACCACGGAGACACTAGTTGTCAAAAACAGGGCTGATGGCGATCAGCTCATCGCCAAAAAATGTGGATGATGGTGAAAGACCAAAATAAAACTGAAAGAAGACTCCACTCTGTCTCCTCCTGCAGCAGTTTAAATCATTCCTCACACTTGCAATGAATTAAGAATTTTAGGTAACACATGTATCAGTGCCTGATATCGTCTATGCACAAGAGTCCTTAGATGATTTACCTTGTATTTATTCTGTGTTTTAATGAAACCAAACACAGTACAGATGTTTTCACTGACATATTTTACTGTCAACTACTGTGTAATATTAAAGTATTTTCATCAATTACCTTTAAAGTCCATAAAGATTTTTATTTTACTTTGATGCTGAGCAGTTTGTCATATTCTGTTAATTGGAACAACTACAGCAATTACGACGCAAAGTTGTGTCACAACATAAAAATACATACGTGTTAATGATGGCACCTGCACTGTGTGAGCGACTTTCAGAGTGAGTGAATGAACGTGTTTGTGGTTGTATGAGGGTAAGTTTTATTAAAAACTGCAATGGGAGTCTAGATTGAGATCTGTGTAGGAGAACGCAGAGGAAGTTCACTGTGGTCCTTGTCATTCTCTGAATTGTTGTGATGCAAATAACAGTGTTTATAATTAGAAATAAGATTAATTTGAAGTTAAATACAGTCATATGTAAACATCTACAGTAGTAAGAGGTTATCTGGCCTCTGGTATCAGTCCAGGGGCCCAGGTCACTCTGAAGTCGTCATTTCAATACTATTTGCCTAATCTCAGTTTGAGATGGCTGCAGATGATTGCCAGTGTATCCGGGAAGTAGTGGCCTTGATGGATGTGGGTCCGAAAAGACCAGCTGATAACACTACCTCATGACGTACGTGAGCGAGACCATGTTTGAGCTGAAATGTGACGTCGTAACTTGTTAGCGCACGTGTCTGTGTACATCCACGTGAATACCTTGTATCATAGCTGTAAGTGCAGGTCATTAATCTCATTATCAGCGGTGTGAGGCGGGGCAGGCGGGGCCGGAGCTGCGTCTGCTCCGATTCAAGCCCTTTCCCTCTGGCCCACTCCAAAATAAGAACAGTTTTCCTCTTATTTTTCAGGCTTTAACATTCTTGTCTGGCAGCTGTGCAAGCATGTTGTGGAACAGAGCTGAGAACCTCTTAAGCTACAAATGATCTGGAAAAGCCAGCTCTGGTCGAGCTCTGTAGTGGGGAAGACGGGAATCTGCAGCTTCTCTAAAACTCTCAGCACTGATGTTAAATCTGAAGGAATGCACTGTGTTGGCAAAGCCGCAATAATTCAGACAGACTCAGGTGGTTTTCAGTGATTAGAAATTTACTATGTTTAACTAAAAGCTCTGTTTTTATTTGTGCAGGAATTTGAATGAATCCCTGCTTATAACTGCATTTGTGGGTTCATGTAAATGTGGGTTTGTACTATGTTTGCATGTGCTGCTGAGGCAGAAGGTGTGCGTGTTTTGTGTATTTGCCCACATGTGGATACCTGTGTGTGCTCAGATTTGTGTGTGAAACCCCGGGGTTAATGGCATTAGCAGGCTGTGATTGGGGCTGATGGCTTTCTGCGGCCGTAATAGCAGCTCCATTAAGTGTTTACTGGGAGCCATTCCACATGTCAGCTGTAGTCAAGCAGCCAGAGACGGAGGACCGTGGGGCCCTAACGGGCTGGGATACTGGGAGGGAGGCGAGACACAGAGGAGGAGAAGGGAGGATGGAGAGGTCAGCTGGCTGCAAAGGAGGGAGGTCTAGATAAGTCATCACTTAAACTGTGGTTTGGAGTTTGGGTTGTTTTTTTTCCTTTCTTTCTTTTTTTTTCTCAGAAACTTTTTAGACATTTCAAGAGAATCAGGACCAGTTTTCAGCCTGTGGACTCAGAAAACATCCACCTTACTGAGGAGTTGCGCTTTGTGCAAGACACTCTGCAGCAGCATCTAGGACAAACTGATCCACAGGGATTAATAAAGTGAAAGTTTAAAGCTCTGTTTCATCCAATTTAGTAGGTATTAGTCATAGAGAAGTTAGGACCTTAATAGCATATTTTCTGCAGTGGTGAGAGTGCACTTTGTGACCTATACAGTAATACAGAGTATTCTGAGTCAGCAGGCTGCCTTTGGTTTGGACCAGGGATTTTCCCGCAGTGTAGTAGTTTTGTGCTCTATCTGTGTTCTATCTGACAGGAGCATATGGAAAGGATTAAATATAATACACTCACAGAAAAAAAGTGGCAGCCACCGCACTGTTCTCGAGAAACTGGTGCTGAATCGCCATTAGGTGATTGAATGCTTTTTTTTTTTTTTTTAGCCTGATATGGTTGAAAGTTGAATAAGTTTTCTTGTGACTTCTGGTAAAAGCTGTATTTTTTTTTTAGCTCTTTATTTTATACATGAAATAATCTGTCCGTTAAGAAGATATGGAAGACAATTATGTTACAGCAAGTTTCCTTACATGGACAATTGTTTGAGCCAGCTTGAGTCAGTTAGGGATGTTTGACAATATTTTATCCAATCTGAATCCTTCCAAATCCCAACTGGAATTATGTATGTTTAAGGTTGTTTTTGGTTTGTTTGTTCATTTTTTTGTTTGTTTGATTTAAAAAAGTCACAAAACTCAAATAAAACTGAAACATGCCCATCATACCCTACAGTTTAATACTAAAAGATGGCCATTTGATGGCCTAAAGCAAAGTTAAGACTAAGTTAGAATACATATGTATCATCTAGCTAAATAAATGTAGGTGAAGCAGCATGGATAAACTCTATACCGCACAAAGGAACAGTTTAAGGGTAAAATAAGCAGGTGGGCATTACCCACAATGACCAATACAACAGAAGATACTGAGATACCTCACACAGTATGTTATGTTATATTTTCCAACCCTACTTTAATAATAAGAAATGTGTCACCGCAGACTCTGAGGTTAATAAATCTGGGTTGTAACTAGATCTAAAATGGAACAAACCGTTTGTTTGCATTTGAATTTTCTGGCCCTGAGCACCGATGACAGATTTCAAAACATTCTTATCAGAAAGTATGATGTTACAGCATTTGAACTTTGGTCACCGTGTTTCCCCCTCGTGCATTTCGAGAATATAACTCAGGTAAAAGGGGTTCGGGGTGGTCGCAGGGGTCGGTATCTGTCTCTGAGCCGGAGTCGAGTGTGGAGTGTGTGATGGGGGTCATCCTGTGGCCATGTGAACAGGAAGGTGCGGGTTCAGTGTGAAGGGCTGAACCTCTGAGCTGTTTATCAGATAGCTAATGAAGCAGAGCAATCCTGAGAGAGACCGAGGGGAGAGGGAGGAGGGGTGGAAGAGGAAAAAAAGAGAGAAGGGGGAAAGGGGGCAAAAGGTAAAAGAAGGAAGGGAAAAGATGGAGAAGTTAGATGTGGGAATATTCACAGTTCACAGTAACTGTTATCACTGAGCACACTAAGAAGAATAAACCACAGTCTCCCATGATTTCAGTGAGCTTCTTTCCCATTACAATGAGTAGAAAAATACACATCATATTATTTATTACATTTCCTGGTTAAAAATCAGCAGAGGCCGTATCACTCAGCTCCTGCCGTAAACATTTTCTCTGGCTGCAAGAGAATCCAAGCTGCGTTCCCAAATCCCATCATCACAGCCGTCCAGTTTACTGCAGGCTGCACATTCATCAGTGTGGTCCGCAGGAGAAAGGAAAAGAGCCTGCTTCGTTACAAGTTTAAATAATCAGCCAGTCAGATGATCAAAACAGTATTACACAGTGGATGTCAGTGTTGATGATATTTCACTGTTTCCACTGATTATTAATTCTGCTCACACTGAAGAGGGAGGGGTTGGATTATTTCTGAAATGACAGAATGTGAATTCACTTCTGATTAAATTCTCAGATCAAATTCATTTTGATATTTTATTTATTTTTCATCATTATTGTGGAATATGTGAGCTGCCACAAATGATCATTTGCATTATCCAGAAATTTGTTTTGTGTTTTAACTGTTTGTTTTAGAAAGTGGCCAAAAAATAGTAAAAATAAAACGTCCACCACAATTTCCCAAAAGGACGTCTTTAAACTGAGCTGAAAACCTGATAATATTCTGTTTATAATGATATTTGGCATTTTGCTTTAAAACATGCATTAAAAAAATCAGATATCCAGATTGTGGATGATTTAGCATTTTGGACTGTGTTGTTTTAAAATAATAAAAAAAAAACACAATATAGGAATAATGCAGTAAAAAACATTTAGATGTTTATTTATTAATGACAGTTATTTATTTTGGATACACTTATTTATAGTCACTTGGGACAAAAGCATCAGCCAAATAATGTAATCTAATGTTAAAGTTAAATTTGCCTTGACTTGAATTAATTGTCTGCAGCTGCTTCTTCACTATTAATATGTACTTTTACAGATTTACTGAAGCGTTTCTTCACCATTTAAGGAAAAAGTATCAAACAAAAATCGCTTGCAGTTTTTTACAGACCTACAGCGTTTCCTTATCTGTTGAGTGATAAACCGACAGAAACATTTGGAAGCACAGATTCTGATGGAGTTGTGTTCGTGTAAAAACGAGCATGCTTCGATCGGTTTGTTCCACTGTCACTCATACATGGAGGTGCCAACAGTGGCTTGTGTAGCAGTGTGAGAATCTGGTTTGTTCATCAGGGGCCAGAGGGTGAGAGGTCAGAGGTCAGGCTCAGGGGAGCCATCAGCCTTGAGCGGTCAGGTGACCCTGAACGATCCTGAGATAGGACGGCCTCGCCTCCCTGAGGAGGAGCATTCCATCACTGCTAAGTGTGTGAGAGTGTGTGTGTGTTTGAGAGGCCAACTAGTAATGATGCACAGGAGTGTCACAATAGAGCAAAATACATCAGTTGCTTTATCCATCAGTCTTTTTCACTGACACAAGTTGTTGTTGCCATGAAATTCGGTATCAGTATCCACCCCTCTGACCGCTCCTCTGTTGTCACTTTCACAGATCAGAATATTTTGCTTATACACAAAAAAAATATATAAATTTTATCAGAACATTTCCATGTATAAATACAATAAAAATACTCTTCCAGTACTTTTCCATTTTGGACACAGATTCCTATAAATTTTCTTGACCTTCTGACCTTCTCTCTGGTCTGGCTGGTAAAGATTTCCCCCTTGACCAACACTGTGTCTCAGAAAGAGATTTGCACTAAGTTAGCTGTGGATATTCAGTGCTCTTCTACTCCAAGCATTTATCCTAATATTTTACTGAAACCCTGACATTTCCTCTTGCACCACCATATGGCAAAAACTTGTGTAATCTAATGGTCTGAGCACATTTATGCTCCAACGTTTCCATCACATGCTTTTGTTTTTGGGATGTGATGAACTTTTAAGCTTGTAGGAGCAACTACTGGGGATTTAGGCTTTTAGGCTTTTTTCCTGTGTGTGTGTGTGTGTGTGTGTGTGTGTGTCTGCAAAATACACACCTATGAGTACTATTGCAGAGGGATCTGCAAAATGTGCAGAGTGAGACAGCCAGTTTCTGCTTTGTCCAACTTTACCACATAAAACATACTGATGTGGCTGGATGGAACACATAGACACACAGAAACACACACACACAGACAAAACTCCATTCAATACAAATCCAAGTAGAGCAAATAAACTGTGCTGATGTGCTCCTCGGAGAGCGAGACAGGCAGAATGTTTAAGTCACCTGATAGAGACGGAGGAAGCCAACTCTCCACCTTCCTGCTGTCCTGTCTGGCTTGCAGCTCTGCTCTGCTGTGGAGAACTTAAGAGTTTTTAAACTGTGTGTGGCTGTGGACATATGTGTGGGGTTATACTTATACTACTGATGCCACCAGGGTCAGCCACTGCTACCTGGCTTGTGTTGGACATGTCTGTGCACAGGTACAGTGTTTACAATAAGAGGGAACAGAACTAGTGCCCTGTAGTTTTCCATACAACAAAAAAGGCTGTTAGAACTGAAATCTAAAATCTAAAATATCCCCAACTTTAAAAAACACCTGAACTTCTGTAAAGGCCAGAAACTGAAAGTAGTCCTTCTTGGTCATTTTGTCTCTGTCCTCCTCGTTCATTTCATCTCTCAGTACATGTGCAGCCGTCCTCTGTCCATCTGTCTGTCTGTCTTCGTGTCCCTGGCGAGTCTCTTCTAATCAGGCTGGACGTGCCAGGGGTCAGCAGCTCTGACCCTGCTGGCTCTGGGTCACCATAAATATTATGGGACCACGCACAGACGCCCTCGCTGGCTGTTTAATATAGTACTGGGTCCAGTAAGGGACAGTTTTCTTTGGGGTATATAGGCTAATAATAATGCTGCCTACGCTGTGTAGTCAGAAACACTGAACACAAGTCAGGATGGTGCAGGATGTAGTTTTATTTCCTTAAAGTTTGACATCCCTTTAATTTTGCTGTTAACTTCTTGTCTGTCTTACTGCGTCGTTTCACACTGTTGGACAGTGTCAGCAAATCTGTTTGCGTGCACATGTGCATGTGCATTCGTGGCCACGTGTGCAATTTTGTGTGTGCCAGTAGCACACTGGGCCTGTGGGAGTGATCTGTCCTCCTTTCCCACAGTATGCGTCCCCTGAGCCCCTAGTGGTGACGTCAGGACAGAGGTACCGGCGAATGCCCCGCTCAAAGGTCACAGGTTCACTTCCTGTCTATCAGGATCGAGTTGGGCAGTGTCCAGCGTGAAGCGCCAAGCTGTCTTTATGATCTCTCAGTGGTTTAACCTCTCTGTCTCTGTGTCTGTCTCTTTCAGGCGATGTGGCTGATGCTGCAACAGGAGGAGCCAGAGGATTTCGTCATAGCGACGGGGGAGGTGCACAGCGTGAGGGAGTTTGTAGAGAAGGCCTTCAAACATGTGGGGAAGACTGTTGTGTGAGTACGCTCGCACACTCTTTCAGATATGTACATTTCCATAAATGTTTTGTCAATGTTTCATGTTTAGATGAGAAGTCCTTGAAATATTTCTCCCTTACACATGAGGAGGCGATCATTGTCATTAAAATGGCCACACAACATATGTGGACTGTGTGAGTACATGGTCCAAATCTTTGTCAGAACTTCCCATTTTCATTGTGTAGGTTGCTAGCTCTGAGGTTAGCTGTAGTGAAGGGGATTTTGGAAATGGTAACAGGCAGGAAGTGGAGGAGAGCAGAATACCGCCTGAAATGGGCGCCCAATGGCAGCCTCATACCCACAGTCTACATCCAGTGAGTCAGACTGCTTCTTTGTATGAAAATAAGTCATGACAGCAGGGTCAGACAGTGGCATTTCTCTTGTAATGAATGTGCCTCTTAATTCTGATCAGTTCAAATTAGTCTAACAAAACAAAATTTGGGATTTTATTCTGTAGCAGTGAGGTGCAAAAACTCATCTGACCAAGTCCTAAATTTCAACTTTCTTAACTGTTCTTTGGTGCTTGCAGCAGAATTCTGTATTCAGTCCAATAAATGATGAAAGAACATGTGTTAGGGAATTTCCAAATTTGCATGGACTGTAGTGAGAAGTCAGAGTTTTAAAATCCATCACTGATGCAGCCTGTGAGAAACCTGAGATTACTTTTCGTCATTTATATTAAACATTACATACATTACACATATATTTTCGACAACTTCTGCCACTCATTCGGTGCCACATCTCAGCCCCTCCGCCTCCATCTCACCTCTCATTCACCTCCCTCTCATGTCCTAGAAGACACGGACATGTTGGTGAAGGTGTGTGTGACTGTTCGGAGGTGACATGTTTTGTCTGCACGAGACGTTAAAGAAACAAACTGCACAAGAAATAATCAGGGAGACAGAGCGACTCACAGCTGAATCTTTGAACAGCTGTGGGAAAATGTTCTCTCTGGTTAAGATTTTTTTTTGAATGTTTTCCAGGTGGGAGGGAAAAGATGAGAATGAGGTTGGTCGCTGCCAGGAGACAGGAGTGGTACATGTGAAGGTGGACCCCAAATACTTCCGCCCCACTGAAGTGGTAAGTCAGGGTTCTCCCTTTGTTTGTGTACATGTTATCTACCTTTTCCCTTCCCTCCGTTAATCACCAAACCTTTAAGAGATTATTTTGTAATAACATAATATAACCACATAATGCCCTGGTATCCATCAACCCCTTTTCACTCCCGTCATTTAATCAAATAAAGGCCAAAATGACCTTTAATGTTTTTCTGATATTACCTTGAGTCAACTTAACTAAAAAGATCTTCACACTTATCATTTGTATATTATGAGATTTATAAGAAACAGATGCCTTTTTCCCTATTAACTACAGCCCAAGCTAATATATGATCATTTATCATACCATACTGGTAGTTTATGGTTTGGTTAAACATTGCATTATTAGCAGCCATTTCTCCAGGAGCATTTGCTTCCATTTATTTCTAATTTCTTGCTTGCTGTGCAGTTTATCTGGCAGAAGTCGGTTCACTGTAACATGTAATTCATATAGTTCCAAACAATTCATGACAAAGCACGGTGCATATTTCCTGTTCTATATACCTGACCTTAACATGAATATAACATGTTTTTTCTTCATGTATCTGATTGCCGGTCATTGTGTTTGAGACCGTACACTTATCGGCTCCAGTTGACAGCCTCAGGCTGCTTATTGTATGGAAACAGTTGGAATCAGGCCAGTTTGCCTCTTTAAGTAATGTAGGCTGCATCCTGCCGGTTGGTACTGAATGGGTGCTCATATTCTGGCAAGCAACTGTGACGAGTTGTATTTAATAGTGAGGGTGTGGGCTGGAGCCAGTAACTCTGGTGGTGAAGGGACATTTGCTGAGTGAAAGGATGATTTGATAGAACAGACTAGACACAGACATCTGTGTCAGTTTTCATCACAGGGACAAGAGTGGACATGACTACCTGTGTGTTACAGTTGCGAGCATCCAAATCAAAAAAATGAGCCAGTGTATTACCCCTCCATCTCTCTCTAGGTGTGAAGTGTCTTTGACGTTTGGGAGGTCTTTCTCTCATCGCTGTGCCCCAGGGGCATTGTGGCTGCTCTCCATGGAGGGTGTAGGGTTACCCCGGGGTGTTGTGGCCGAGATTAGCTGTCAGGTTTTCAGTTTAAAGCCAGGAGCACCCCTCTGCTGAGCTTTCGGCCTGGCAAGATTAGAGCTGAGATCCAGTTGAGTGATGGTGGAGGATTAGCGAGGAGGCCCTGCTGACTGACTGCTGAGGTGATGGAAGCATCGGTCACACACCTGGGCCAGTATTCTTAGTGCATGTTGGCTCATTCATTCAAGGTCCTAACCCTGAATCCTAACACTGAAAACTAGTCCGGAGAGTCAGCCACCGCTGAGCTGTCAGCAAAGAAACAGTTAGGTATCTTTTCAGAGGCGCTTTTGCAATTCATCAGCAAACAGACAATATCTCCTGCTGTGCTGATACCTAGTGTACCTAATGTGTTGATGCGTGATGAGTGTGGAATGTAGTGCATGCAAATATCAGACAACTCACTGTGTCTGTTTCAAGTGACTGCGGATAAACATCCACTCACACATGATGTTTATGCAGACAGCTTCAACGAGTTTCGAGACCAAAGAACAACAAAAAGTGAGGTGGACAAAAATGATAGAAACACCTTTTAATGTTATTGTTCTCCAACTCCACAAACACTCGAGTCATAACAACCTGTTGCAGCTACACTGGTAAGTAAATAGTGGTAGAAGCTGCATTTTTTACACGGGTATTCTTTTTCTAAAAACTCCTTGTATGTGTTCCATGAGGTGTAACACATTTTTTCTCAAACGTTTGCTTGCTAGCAGTCATCTTCTTCTCTGCTTTTGCTGGTGCATTTCTGCACATTACTGCCACCCATCTATCACTGGAGTAGTATGAACACATTGCTGCAGGGACCCACTTTTTAAACACAAGAACCAGTGCGCAGAAAGGAAACTGTTGATGACCCGTGCTACGATACGTACAAACAATACTATGGCTACTGCAGACTGATGACAAGTTGAATGCGTACGTGAGGCCACATTAGCATAAAGGTGTTGTGCGTTATGAGACATAAGATCTAAGATCTCAGAGGACTGACTTTTCCTGCAGAGAATCAGTCAAAACTGACAGATGTAGTTTATACACACAATTGTCTCTGTTTACACCTGCCTGGTTTGCTGTGTCTGACCTAATTCTTCGGTCCACATGTGGCACAGATCTAAATATTTATCATGAAGCTGTAAACTGGAAAACAGAATAGGTTTTCAGATCTGTTTTGAGCCACATTCATGTGTGGGAATGAATCACTGCCCCAACCAAATTTCCAAACCCGAACACCCAAACCAGAGATCACACTCCAACATATTACTTCTTCTTTCCTTTAATTTCAGATTGTGATCTGGCTTTGTTTGTCGATTTGGCCTGAATATGGACATGAACAGGAAGCCAATAAATCAAAGACAACCTGTTGATGATTATTTAATGTCAATGATGTGTTTGTCTTTTTTTCTTATGGCATAATATAGAGCAAAAGGCATTTCTCAAGTCCCAAAAGCCCTTGGTGATGACTTCAGATGTTTTGTTTTTTCAGAGTCCAGAGTTCACAGTCCAAAATCCAAATATATTTGATTTATCTTGATATAAAACAGAGAAAAGTACAAAATCTGAACCTGGAACCACTACTTCAGAATACATTACCGACAATCAACCGGTTGTAGCTCAAATGGAGCAGAGGGTAAAAGTCACAGGGATAATGAGAGGAAAACGGTTCATTTACAGCAGCGATTTCTCTGCTCTGTCTCACTATCTCTTTATTTCTATGGTAGGGCTTAAAGAGACTGAAGAGTGTTTAACCTCTGACCTCTTCAGACAGGAAGTGACTGACACTGGGCTCACAGCTCAGCATTGTACCTCTCCTCAAGTGGAAATACCTGTCATCGAATGTGTGTGTGTGTGTGTGAGTGTGCATTAAGGATTCAGCTGACTCAGACTCTTTCAGTGTCATGTTTGCTATTTAGGTGCAAGAAAATTTAGATCCGTGTGGGGCCTGTGTGCAAAATGTGTGTGTGTGTGTGGCTGTACATGAGAGGAGTGTGTCCTCGGGCTGTGTGCTAATATATATGTAATTCATCATTATCCCTGTCAGTGTGTGTGTCTGACATGAGCTCATTTATCTCCCCAGCCCCTTGGGACAGGAGCGAGCAACCGGGGAGGGGTGTGAGGGGGTTAAATATGCAGGTGTGCTCCACATGTGGTGCAAGTGTGTGTGTGTGTGTCTTTTGTGTGCACTTGTCTGTGTTTGTTTGGGATAGGACGCCTCGAGGCTGCAGAGCTGACGGCGAGTTTGTCTGTGGTCTTGGAAGCTGTTTACCGGTTGTGAAACATGCTGGTTAAAAAGAAAAAAATAAAGCTACCACCATTTTCCACAGATAGTCACATGTGAAAGAGAAAGACGTGCGGTTTGAAGCTGTCACGGTTGTTTTGAATTAAGCTGCAGGTTAGTTTCAAACTGCACCAACTGTCATGGCTGCTGTTTGTTTCCATTGTATTGGCTTTGCAGAGCTGTCAGTCACACTTGTCAGCCTATGGGTTTCTGCCAGCACTGAGGTTTGGCTTGGGTGAGCGGCCTCTGCCTGAGCCCTCTCTAAGGTGTGTCTCTGTGTATCATGCTCTAATGGTTATGATTAATTTTGGTTGCCAGGTGATATAGTATCATGGCTTTGGAGGTTTCTGCTGCCATCAGATGGTTTTCTCTGTCTGGTTCTCACAGTTTTGTTAAGACATTGAGGGATTTACAAGGCTGGAGCCGATACCTGACTGTGTTTGAGATCCTCCTTTATTTAAAGCACATGATTAATGAAGGGAGCTACACAGATGTCAGAATGAACAGAGAATGGAAGAGCACAGGTGGAGGAAAAATAGGTGTGTGAATTAGTACACTATAATAGATGAACAATGTGGAGTAATCTGGTGCTTAGTATGTGTGGTGTGTTTTTGCTGTCTTCAAATAGAACTCTTGAGGTTGTATTTTTGACTTGGGAAGTCAAGTATGCATCCAAGTGACGATAAAAATGGACAATGCCTTGAAGCTTTTTCAAAAATGTCATGCATTTTAGTGTCACTCCAGAGACAAGAAAAGTACAGAAACTACAAGGGTACAACTGTAATTTAATATTGCACCATGCTGCTTGGGGACCTAGGAGAGTTAGATCTAAAAAAGAAGGATCACAATTATTGCAACAGAGGCTAAGATGGCCTGAATTTTACTGTAGTGTGGGTCAGACACCAAAAATGTTCAATCCTGCACTTTCTGATACAGGACAGGGATTTTCAAAGTCTGACATTGTGAGCCTCCCCTCAGACAAAATTGAGTCAACTGCACCCGCCCTCAACTTTCCTCAGTAACACTATACTGTCACTGTATTAACTATATCTTAAACCTTACCCTATACACGTCTATGTGATGGTTAATGTGCCTTCAGATTCACCTTAAAACTCCTCCACCACCCTCCTCTCTTCTTGAAAGTCATTCTTTGATTAACGTAACACACGCCGAGACCATGGTGAGTCACTTGTGCCAGTCAATGTTCTGTTCATCGTGTTTCTTTTCAGTTAAGCTCCTGTAGTTTCAAGCTGCAATGCTCTTGGTGTCAAAGATCATCATATTTTGCTGCTTTAAGAACCTTAATTTCCTGCTTGTTTGATTGCTGCTGCTAACATCGACTGTGTTGGTAAGTTGCCCAGATCAGAGGGTCAAATCACAGTAACTATCCTCCTGTTGTTTCAGGACACAGAGGTGGTGCCCCTCAAAACTTTACAATAATGAAACTTTTTTTGCATATTTTGTTGGATCCCCCTTTCACACTTCATAGCTAGAGTTTGTAACACAGATTTTGCATGAAAAATTTCAGTTTCAGAAAACATGACGCCACCACATGACATCTTACAAATGTTCTAAACAATAAGTTTTGATGTTAGTATTCTGATTTTCAGAAATTAGAAATGTATCCAGTTTAGTTGTTTGATTTGGCCTCAGATATATGAAATAGAGGTAAAGTGCAAGTTCAATGCATTGGAGAGTTACCCAACAACATGTGTCATATGACTGATAATTGATGAGGGGGGTTTTGTGCAGTTTCTCCTCTTTCCCTCATTTAAATTTCAACTTGAAATATTTATTGAAGGTCCCACTTTGTCTCAGTTAGCATTGGAAGCACTGATTGTTGATGTAGACCTAGTTTTGGACCATGGTGATTGTGTGTGTGTCTGTGCACGACACAATTGTGTGTGTGTGTGTGTCTGCATGCGTGTACACACTTGTGCGTGTCTGAGCTAATGCAGCCCGGCTGTCATACTTCCAAGTTCATGTGTCACTGGAGGGTATAAACTGATGCAAGTTGAGTGACAGCTTTGTGGTTTTTGTCCAACCTCTCATGCAGAGGAGAAGGAGGAGTGGTGATAAATGGGAAGTTGTCTCTCAATCGGTCTTTATCTCTCTCTCTCTCTATCCCTCTCTCTATCCCACTGGTGTTCGCATAACTCCTCCACTGTCATTTTCTCAGCACACCCTTTTGCACTCACTTCTCTGTCTCAATCACAGTGATGCAACAGGAACTGGACAGCAGCGGGGGAATGTCCTTCCAGGCGAGATTATCCCTCTTTTTTTAAAGACAGACAGTTGCCCTCTTTCTCACCTGCCACCCACTCACTCTGTTGTTGAGACCAGAATCTAAAACAGCAATCATCTGTCCATCAGCTGTTATTTGCGACTGATTTTATTCGAATTGTAAAACAAAACAGTAATTGGGTTATAACTTCATTGAGCCCTCCGATAGATGTACATTAACCCAAGTATCATCCACAAAACACAAGGAATAGTACTGACGAGCACGTTGATCTATAATGTGAATTCTGTGGTAATGCTCCCAGCATGAAATATTTTGAGGTTTAGCATGGTGTATAGTAGCTCCCCAGTGTTCCTTGCTGTCTTTATCGATAAGATCTAGAAATCATCTTTGTATAATGACAGATTGGAGAGATTTCCATCGACGAGCTATCAGTCCTTTGGCAGCTGTAAGGCGGGCTAGCCAGAGGCACCTCTGCTAGAGTTGCAAGTAGGAACTGTTTATTTTTATTTAATCTTTTCCCATCAGTAATGCTTTTAATTAATCAGATAATTTTAGAGTTAAAAATATATTTGAAAATAGTAGGAAATGCACATTATAAGTTCCCACGGTCCCAAGTTTCATGTGTCCAGCTGTCCAAAAAACTCTAAAGATATTCAAATTTTATAATAAAAAATAATTATTCAGATTAGAAAAATGCAGCACATCTTGAAATATCAGAAGCCCCATGAATGTTTGAAATTTTGGCTTGATAAATGACTCCAAAGATGAATCGATTGTCAGAATTGTTGTTGCTTAATTTTCCACCAGTCAATTAATCAACTAATAATTTTAGCACACCCCTTCATGATCATCGCACTCACATCACTGTGGTTCACATTGGCATGATTGGGAGGCTATTTATCTCTGTGGTGCGTTTTGATTGACAGTGAGGAATCATCACCTCAGGTTCCCATGTATCAAGAAGTACAAATGTAAATTAGGCTTTGTTAGAGTCACGTACCAGCATTCCCTGCAGTGCAGTCATGTGCTGTCAATACATGACCGATTATCCTTTTGTTTTAAACGTGCAAGTTTATTCTTGTGCGGTACAAACAAGTGTGAAAAACAGGAGTGCTACATACCACCGTTGCTGTTGCACAGGCCTGTGTGAGTCAGTGTTGAGTGTGTGCTGCTGTGTACACGTAAACAGACCCACAAAAGACATAGTTTGTCATTCCAGGTTGAGATTTATCTTTGTGTTCATGCAAGAGAGGAACAACACTAACAGTGATTAAATAAATCCTACTCTTATCTTCTCTCTGACCCCGTGCAACATCTTGCCGCTGCATCAGATCTTATTATAGCCTCTTAGTTGTGCCGTTGTTTATTATTTATTGGCCGCAAGTGTTCTGACTTTCACATTTCTACAAACAGCCCTAGAGCAAATGCAAAAATGAAAGAGCTGTTACAGCATGGCAGAACGTGGTATGAAATGATACGTGGCAGAATGTGGGTTGCATTAACACCTGTGAGATTTTGACAAAGTAGTTGCTCTGCCTGTTTTTTTGTATCCAAACTGCAGGTATGAATCAAAAGCTCCCACATCAACCCCTAAAAATAACCCTGTTGACACACCACACCTCGGTATCTGTCAACTGCCTAACCATGAGTGTGTGTGCAAAGTCTCAGTTTTGAGCTTCCGTCTTGCACTGGATGGCTGTCATACCAGCAGTGAGGCGCGCGTAACGAATTCGCCAGAAACACACTCGGCCGCATATTCTCATACGTCATCCGTCCTGTCGTCATTGGATAAGGAGCCCAGACAAAGGCTCCAGTGATACAGGAGAATAAAAACAGTGGGTGTTGTTGTAACCTCGAATGACTGGCCAGAGTCAGCCCACCTGCTGAGGTCATCATCGTGACAAAGACACACCTGACTGATCCAGTTACTAAATAATGTTTTGCATTGTCAAGCTTTATTGGACTTAAAGCACATTTCTACTCTTAGATACTCTGACACAATTAGATATCATCAGTATGTGATATTGAATGCATTCCTTGCGGCTTTGTGATGAAGTGTTGTGACCTGCCTCCACTACTTCAGTTAGTGATCTCATGAGTCTCACAGAGCGCCCTTTGATTGCTCCCACAGACGGGGCCTGAGGTGAACAAAGGCGGACGCAGGAACATCACCTGCTAGCTAGCTAGAAATCTAGTTTGTAAGCACTGGGTTGTAAAACCTCAATTAGAGCCATCACCTAGCGGATACAAGACTCTGAGCCTTGACATGCATGTGCACAAAAAGTGTCATACAGTGATGTTAAAGTAACAAGCAGCATGCATCACTCCAGTCTTGTTAACGTGCACTGACTGTGTGCTGTCTGGCATCTAGAACTGTATCACATACGCAAAAACAACAGACGTATGAACACTAAAAATACCATTATGAATACTTTAAGCAGCATTATGCTCATTGTCTCAGCTCATCACTTGCTGCTATTAATACCAAAGAAAATAACAGCTGTCATGTTCCTACATCATGTACCTACATAATGTTGTCGTTCTTTTTATCTATATTGCAGTTTTACAGTTGTTGTTTTAGCCTACTCTGTACACATGCCATCTGTTGGATGTCTGTTTGTCTTGGAAAAGAGATCCCTCCTCTGTTCCTGGTGTTTCATTCTTTCTTTACCTTGTCATAGAGTCTCAGGGTGGATTGTAAACTCTTTGTGATATGCGATTTTGTCTTTATAAATTAAATAGACTTGGCTTTACTACTTTCTTTCTTAGTAGGAAACTCAACAATAAGATTTTTGTCATCCAGCCTTCAGTGAAGACACATACTCTGACCTGAGGCTCTGATGTTTGTTAATAGATTTTTAATTTGTTTCAGCACAAGTTTTCTCAGGTCCTGACTTTTATGAATGTGCAACTGATCAAGGTCGTACAGGCTGAACTTGAAAACTATTGTGTAATAAAAGAATAAAAGAATCTCTCACTGGGGCCTTCATTATGCACGATGCTGTTTACAGATGAAGTAGTATCTGTGCATTGATTTTACTGTGTATGTCCTCTTGTTAAAACAGTGGCTTTCTTCTTGTATAATCGCAGAATTTCAGTGCAAAAAGAAAAAAAAAAAGTTATGGAATCAAGCTCTTGCTGTCTGGAACTGGGGAACAGATACTAAGACCCCTTTTGTGGCACTTAGAATTCACATAGTCAGTGGTTTCTGATTTCAAACCTTAATTGATGCTGAGGTTAAAATATCTTTAATCCAAGATAAACATACAATCAAACAACAACAGGCCAATAAATGCAGTCTATATTACTTCTTTGAGCGCATTTTTTCTTTAACCCTAACCAGGGTCATTGTTACAAACACATGTTGTGCAGCCCAGCATTGTTCAAACCCACAAAACTCCATATTAACTTCTAGTCAAGGTCCCGTGGACTCGAGAGATATAAAACATGTCAAACAAAACTGTGGGAAAATGTGTTTAAAATGACAAGACAGCTTGAAAATTTCCATCTGATGTTATGGTGGAGCCATGAAAACATGGTGGTTTGAATAATTCACTCAGGGTAAGCATCATATAGTTTCAATGAAGTGTTAGAACAACAAGCAGAGACATAATATATATGTGATGTTGTCATAGAATGTGGAAAATAACTTTTTTGAGGGCTACTTAAGAAGCAGACTCAAGGGGGAAAATCAGAGTTCAAGAGTTAAACACTGATGATATATTTAGTTATTTAGTTAGTCTGCTTGGTGGTACCAGGTTGAACCTCTGCACGTACAATATATGTCAAACTTAATTCCAGAAAAACAACCCTCCATTCAGTTTTTTAAACTAAGATACCAGTTTTGTCTTATTACCTATTTTCTCTTAATATCTTACAGCTATAACATTATGCAATGCATTGCTCAATAATGTTTGAATAAGTCAGCTGAGTCAGAGGAACAGCATGCATCTAAAATATTTCACTGTTTACCAGTCACAACAGCGTTGCTGGTGTCGTTTCACCTTGTTAGCCTTTGTGTGTGTGTGTGTGTGTGTGTGTCATCATGGCAGAATGTGGTCCTGGAGACACCTCCTGTAGCAGGAACTACCTCTAAGGTGGTACTTTGGCAAGTGCATCTATGTCTGCAGACAGATTTTGGCATTGTGATAACGTGACAAAGGCAAGATGCAATCACAAAAATGTACTGATCAAAATTAAGGTTGAGTGAGTTAAATATAGGATTTTAAGACACTAATCTAGACCAAATGAAAGATAAACTACATATTTCATCGACAGTAATAAAGCAAACAAAAGAAAAAAACACCACAACAACCAGGAACCTTAAGGTAAGGGCGTGCTCAAGATGAGCTATTTTGCACAAGGTGTTGTCCAAGGTGTTGTCTTCGTCTGAGGGCAAAGGATTCTCTCACTGGAAGGTGGGGTGAAAACCTTCAAAGGCATTCATTCATACTGTTCCACTCGTTTGCACACCTGAAGGACGACAGATGTAGTGACGTGAGGAAAACAGCAAGAGAGCCTGAGAGAGATGTTGAAGCATACTGACACCTTTAGAGTCAGCATGGTGTCTTATGTAGCAGTGGACACGAGAAACTTTTGTTCTCAGGCGTCGCTGCAGAAGCAGAGCTGGTGTTGGGTTTTATTTTACTCCGTGCAGGCGGTCCAGACTTCATAAATCCACTCCCAGGATCCTTGTAGCACTGTCTCCACACACAGAATGAGTATTGCAGTTTCTCTGATTGGAAAAGAAACGAGACAAGCTCTGTTTAAGTTACTGTCAACACTCCGCTGATACAGTATAACCTTTCCTCTTGACCCCACCTTGAATCCACACCCATTACTGCTTTTACCTTCCGAGCTTTCTGGTAAACAATAACACTAGTGATAGACAACTCGTGCACAGACACAGTGAGAGGCAGTAAGATTGCAGAAACCACAGTGTCAGATCCCGCTATGGAGCGAATTCTTCATCCTAACAATGAGAAAAACAGGTATGGCCCCACAGACATGTGTGCTGCTGACATAATGGCTCCTGGCAGGCAGTTACTCATGCATTTCTGTCCCTGTGCCCCAGAGAAGATTTTAACAGTATAACTGCGTAATATCTGCTACTTAATGAAGCCTGAAATATGGTGGCTATTTCAGAGTTTCCCAGTATTAGGTTGGAATTCTCTTTAGGCGTCCATTTCAGAGGTTTTTCAAAGCACAAGAGGCTCCTCAACCCATCAGCTGTTTTATATTCTACTACTTAAAGGAAAATTCAGTTCTTGTACAATGTGGGTCCTGTTTTCATTCTTGTGGCTGTTGGTCCTTTGGGGGTTTTGTAGCATTTTAACCAGCAGGTTCATTATAAAAATACAGTGACACAGCAACGCTACTTGACAGCACTCTACAATGACAAACACTCAAGCTTCTCCTGAAAATTCAGCGAGTAGTAGGTTAGTTGAGGAGCCTCTAGTTTGAATCAAATGTCCGTGGATGCACCGTTTGTCAACAGAGGCAACACAGGCAATAAACTTTTACAGATCTATCTTGTCTCAAAACAACCTGACTGTAATAAAAATAGGGAGATGAGTGATTGAAAACCTGTAGAAAGGAGTCTAATGATGCAGCACACTCTCCCTTATTTCTGCTCACTCTGCTGCTCTGAGAGACTCGCCTATATAACTCCAAGACCAGACCAGACTCTGGCTCTGTTTCCTGTAGTGATGTGAGTGATCACTGACAAAGTTGTCAAGAGCCATGAGAAAGAACGATTGTCCTGCTGAGCTATGGATAGGATGCAGATCTTTTATTCAGAGCAGTTTAAACTAATGAATCCGATTCAACTTGGAAAATTCAAGCTGTAGTAAAATCAAAAAGATTTGTGATGTGAGTCCAGTCCAGTTCAATCCAGTTATATTAACTGGTTTTTAGCACATGTGAAAGTAAAGGTGAAAGTTAAAATTATCCCAGTCTGTCCCTCATAAACATGCATTGCTTTGCATTAACTTTAATGGCTCAACTTTGACCTTCTGTATTTGCCTTGGTCGTGCATGCACACAGTTTTACATCACAGCAGACTGTTACAGCTCTGTTATCGTCTGTGGCAGGGGTTCCCCCCAGCCAAATCGACTAGCAGTCGTTAGCTCAAGCCATTACTCATATAGCTGCATGCTCATAATATTAATTAAATTATTTAGGTATAGATTTTTGAGCGGCATCAGGATTTAGAAAGAATGTTATAAGCAACACCTACATCACAGAGAAATAAACTGTAATAATGAGCCTTTAAAATATACATTTTACAAGCATGTGCACGAAGCGAACCGCCTGTTAATGAGTACCTATGAACCAGTAAAAGTGGTAATGATTCTGAATGTGTCGGGCGGGCAGGCTAAGTAGCTAATGTTGGCTACCACATGTTTCAAATGGTAAACCATGTTCGAGGTCAAGGAATGATGATGAATGTTTGTATCTCACCTTCTTACTCTCTCGAAATGATCCCACTTTGGATCACTTCTCCAACATTTGTAGTTTAATAATTGCCACTTCCTGTGAATTTTTTTTTTTACTGTGACCATCTTAAACTTATCAACTAAAGTTTGGTCGACTATCAGAGGGCAGTGTATATTCTAGATGTTTGAGTTTAATAATGATTGTAATATAACTGAAAACAAAACACCCCTCTGGTGTTGCCAGCTGATCAGGAGCATTTTACTGAAACATCCTGCTGATGATTTCTAGGTTATTCATTTTAAAGTTGCCTGATAGCTCAGGAGGTGATCGCCCAGTTAAAATGGACATTTTAGTGCCCTATGCACTCACTGCTACAGCTGTTTCTAGCAAGTGATTAAGTACAGTATTTTCATAACCAGACGGAAAGATGGACAAAACCACAAAAATAACACCATGCTCATGAATAAAATGGAATTTTCCTTTTTAGGGACTCTTTCACTTTTATTTCAAGCCTGTCACAAAATTCATCAGGCAGAGTCAAGGACCTGCCAAGATAGTGACCCACTAAATATGTTGAACTGGACTCATAGATCTGAGGCTGTACGCTGAGGTATTCACCTTCATTTGTCAGTTATCATTCAGTTAAATATGGTTTTGGATAATGCGGGCCTGTCTGCTCAGTAGGGATAGGGAGGAATGAGCAGCTATTATTATCCTGCTTTATGTCTCTGGCAGTGTAGTGGTGTCAGTCAGAGGCCGGCGGTGGAAGCCAGGGGGCCGGTTAGGACTGCTGGCTCTCTGAGGTGCTTCATCTCGGGGCCGAGGCAGTGAGACCTCTAACTGAACCGCAGCTGTTTGGATGGAGAAGTGCTGAGGCAGCAAACTAAGCCTATTTCACTGGGTGGAGCTCCTATACTGCACTATAGGTCTTAAAACAAGAAGCGGTGGCGGTCGGCCGTGAGCCAGTTTATGACTTTATTATCGAGCAAACATCATCCCGACGCTCAGATTCACACAGCGTTTTATTCCGCATTTGAGTGGCAGTGGCAGTAGTTACCTCCAGCATCTGTGATCAATTTACAATTTATGTGTCAGAAATTAGTCAGTGTTTTAAAAGCAGCGTGTGTCTGTGTTTCACCCCGTTGTGTTGGGTGTTGGCGAACAGACTGAGCTCCAGGATTCCTCAGATTCCTCTCAGTAGAAGCCAGTGATAAGGGTATATGCGAGGTAAGGAGAGGCCTTAGTGTTCTGACAGCAGTTTGCCTCGTTGATGGATTGAGGTGAATGTTTGAACACCAGACAGACATAAAGAAGCAAATGGCTTTTATGAGCAGCGTGATTTATCCATCGAACAAGCTTTGTCGAGCTCCGCCGGTTGAATTTATGGCAGTTGACACACGAAACGGGCTATCAGCGCTGAGCTTGGATGTTTGGCAGAGGCCCTCGGTACTTTCACACAAAGGAAGCATGAAATATTAGCATTAAATTAAAAGGTTTCCGTATATTAGGGAGGAATCGGGTGTCCTTTTTCCAAGATGGTTCACAGTGAAGCCATTCACTTTTCCCTTACCTGGAATTCTGCTGTCTGGAAAGATCGCTGACAGCCAGGCTCTCTCTGCTGCTCTGGATGGAAAATGATAGAGAACGATAAAAGACAAGGTTGCAGAAGTGGTCACACATTTTCACTCGCAGCTGAAATTTGTCAGTGTCCAGTGCAACTTGTCAGCCAGTTTCCACAGATATTTAGGTGAATCCAGACTTTTTTTGTCACCAGTTCTTTAATATTGAGTATCTGCGTATACTCTAGTCTTATGATATTTAATCTGTATTTATTCACATTTGTTTCTGTGAATAAATAAACAATGTGAGGACATCAGCTGTCCTCAACAGGCGGTGTGTTCGTCATCTCTGTGCTCACATTTCCATAGGCCTCCTTATCTGATGATGGCCAATCAGGTCCCTAACTTCCTCTGCGTTTATGTACACCAACAAAGCTGTTCTCTCCCCCTCGCTGCTCTGTATTCATTTACATTATTTATTATAATGTAGCTCTGACACCCACAGCAGGACGTGGGCTATAAATCTAACAAAGTCTAGTTCTCAATAAGCATCTGAATTTGTAGGGATCTTATGTTTGTGTGGGAGAAAATGATCACCTGTCAGTTTTAGTGACACTAAGCTCTTGCTTCCACGTTTGATTGAGACTCAGACTATAATTAAAAAGGATTATGTACTCGAGGAACCACGACATGATCAAAAGCAGATTAGTGTAGAGGGAGCACACTTCACCCACATGCGTAAGTTAGGTTTGGGTGCGGTTTTCTTTAGTATAGAAGCTATGATTTAAGACATTGCTCTGCTGTCAGCCATGAGTATATCATACTAAGTGGCCTGTTTGACTCGTATCCGTCGTGCGTCAGCAACCACATGTATGGAGTAGTTAGGCTGAGGAGCTACTTGTCCTGTTTCAGTGGAGTCTCCTCAGTAAGTTTATGTTACGGCCGTGAGTTTTTTTTAATCGTTCCAACATAGTCTGTGAAATAAATACTTCAGTACCCATGAGCCTCAGCCATCATTGCTGCAGAGTGGAAGCCAATCAGAGTCTTGAGTCAGAGCTGTGGAAAAATCAGAACACTTTGTTGTTGCAACTGTAAACACAATTTAACAAAAATTTACCCAGAATCAAAATATGAACTGATTGTAACTGCTCAGTGTTTTATCAGGTTTCTACAAAGTCAAATCTCACTATTACTGCAGCATGCAACAGGCTTTTAAGCTCAAATGATGATTCAACAGAAATCTTCTTGGGAGGAGTTGATCTCTCTCATTAGCAGCTGTTCATCTTATGTACTAGTCATACAATCAGTAAAGTTTGAGCTGTCAGCTAATACTTAGACCTTTACCACTGCAGGAACTTGACCAAATGTAATTTGTAACTGCTGTCAGGCCTCTGCTTTAATTCCCACTGTTTTCTGTACCTGCAGCTACATGTTGCCTCTGTTCAGGTGCTGATACTAAATGCAGGTTCAAGCTACTTTCAAACGTTGAAGCGCCACTTTTTCTGTTGTTGTCTGTCCTACAACCACTTTCTTCACTTACCTACAGCACATGAAGGTTATGAGGTCAGACCTGCTTCTGCCTTTTTGTAAATAAAGTATATTCAAAATGTCCCATTTTATGACATGTAGAAATGCAACAAACCGAGTAGCAAAGTCTCCCAAGGATTTTAAAAGTTCTGATTATGTGAAGACTCAGGTTACAGGTCAGGAACCTGCAGTGAAAAAGGCCTAATTAACTTTTACCCGAAATAACTTTTCCTACTCCACAGTGTTATTGTAAAACGATTGGTTTTCTTTGCAGAACGTCATGACAGGCTCAGAGTTACCAGCCCAGTAACCTGACCCTCCACAGCACTGAAATACAAATACAATGCTTAATCCGGGGTGTAACAGAGACACGCCAGCACAATGACACGGAGAGGACAGCGGTGTTTTAAACGTGTTTTTAACCATGTCCAGTTCTTTGTGTGAGTGCTCCTTGAGATCAGAGAACTGTCTGTCAGGGGGACACTAAAACAGGAGGGAGGAGGGGGGAGAGAGTGTGGGAGAGGAGACGGAGGGTTTCCGACGGATACCACTCCCTCGCCACGCGTGAACTGATGTGAATTTAGATGACAGGGAGGCTGTAACCCCTGAGAAAGGATCTGTAAGGGGAAAAAGGGACAGAGAGGGCTGAAAAATGGGATTGACCCCTAACCCTCAGAGCTGGTAATGTGATATTGGTATCTCTATTGTGGAGGGAGAAGGGGTGGGGAGGAGGTCACCAGGGGAAAGGGAAGGTAGCAGCCACGCCACACTGCTGATTAGAACTTCCTGTGGTCAGCCACAGCTTGAAAACACACAAACATAAGTGCACACTCGGAGGCACATTTTCAGGCAAACAAGAACAAACCTTGCACTTTAAAACCCACTTCACACTGCAGTCAGAATCACAGCAGATCTCATGTAAGGCAGGGCTGGACTGCAAAAAGTCCCCTTCTACAAACGCGCCAACTATTGTGTAATCTACAGACATTTGCAAATATTGAAGAAAAAAGCCCAAGCAATTAAGATTTTTTTTTTTTTGAAACGAGCATAAAACTCAGACACCTTCAGACACTATCTGAACTTAAAGCAATGAAACTTTAGAACATAGAGGTTCTTGAAACTATATTTTGTCTTTCGAAGCAGCTGAATTTGGGAGTTACCATGATGTTAATTCTTCTGCTGCTGAGTGAGGAACTTCACCTGGAGGTTGTAACTCAGACAAAGGTTCATACCATCTCTGGGAGTCACCAGAACAGCGACTGGCACTGGTCTCTGCTGTGGCAGCTGAGCGCTTTACCTCAGGTGCACTCGGCTGTAAACCTGAAGACATTCCATTACGTAAAATTAGGCTCACTCAGCTTGTCTGAAGTACTTTCCTACTGCCTTAACTCCAACTAGAATTTAAGTCTTTATACAAGATTATAAGATTATTTAGCTATGTAGCTTTCGCAGTGACGACTGTGCCTTTAACCTGTTAAATTAAATGAAAAAGAAAAAGAAGATGTTTTCCATGTTGTTTTCTTTTGCTTAAGATTGGTCTGGTGTCAGGTTTTGCAGACATGTTTTGATAGCTGTAGTGGTAAATGTAGGAAAATGCGGACCAGCTACCTTGAAAGGTTCAGCCATCCAATGCAAATGGTGCTTGACATGATTATTTCTCCACCAGGGTTGTATCATCAAATCTGAATTTAGTCGATCAAATCAGTGAGAGGCGTCACGTCGGGAAGATACCATGATGGAAATCACTGCGACTTTGTTCTCTAACCTGCCGTCACTCGCCTGGTTTCATCTATGTATAAATAGTTTATTTTTTCTCTCTTGACCTTTGTTATTTTAGCCTATTAACATTTCAAGAAAATATGAAAATGAGAGAGAGCTTATCTACAGTACACTCATTGTGAAGAAGAGCCGAGCGTCACGGATGTCAACGGTCAAAAAGCATGCAAAACAGCCCAGGTTTTTTTGCGTCATCGGTAACCTACAAGGATTTGAATAATGTCAGGGGAGGGGGGAATGATTTATTTCTCTGGATGCTTTCCGTCTTCCCCAACTCTGCAGAACGTCCGTAATCCCCTTGAAATCCTGTTTTCTGTCATTAGAAACTATGAGAAAATGTGAAGTTGAAGTGAGGTAGGTTTACATGCAGTTTCAAGATGTTTAGACCAAAACTTTGTTATAAATAGAATCAGACTGCAGTCCAGCAGCTTTTCTTAATTATTAATTAATATACCTCATTTTGTCACTCAGGTAGGAAACAACTCAATCGACTTTTACTAGTCTGAGTGGAGAGGTTGGGCTCTTGGGGGCAGAAACTTGACTCTACAGTGATTTATTGTTTAACTGAGCTGCCTCGTTAAAGTTAGCTGTAATTGATGCCATAAAAAGCCTGGCCGCCAGCCAAACTCTGGGTTGTGTAACACCACAGGTTTAGCGTGCAAACTGCCATACCTGAGAAAATTAGTCTGCACCAAACAGAACTGTGTTTTCTGCTGGTTAGTTTTTGTCTGTGTGTGTTAGAAGCTCAGTCTGACAGCACTGAAACTAACCGAGAGAGGACCGCTGGACTCTCTGACTCGAGCCGTTTGTGCTTTATTCCGCTTGTAGGAGAAAGAGAAAGAGAGATTGTGGATTGTGTGTGTTGAGTGTGTGTGTCTGGCAGTTTGGTATTTCCTGAAGGAGTTTCCTCCTACCGTCAGAGCGGAACCACCCTGGGCCCCTCAGCAGTCCAACCCACAGACTGACCCGGTACTGCTCCCGGAGAGAGGCAGAGAGGCATGGCAGTATTGTGGAGCCACACTGGATATGAAGGTGTACAATTATAAAGAAGCATTGATAGAGATGGTGACAAACGGTGGAGTAGGTTATTATCGAGGCAGGAACGCACTGTCTCGCCAAGCTGAGACAATGTCTCCAGTTCTGCTTCAGGCTGTAGGCAGCCGTCCAACCGTTTGAGAGTCTGGCTGTTTCTGTGTTGCCCGCCATACTTCGCCTTTATTTGTGCTTGACAGATAGGCGAATCTTCAGCACCTTACTGTAATTCATTGGCCACGGTTTGCCCCAGAGATAGCGAGGGAGCACCGAGGATTGTGGGCCAGGATTCCTGTGCTATCAGCCAGCCTTACTCGGCGCAGGGCCTGACGAGAGAAACCTGCCAGACGAGGAGGAAAGAGAAGGGGGGAGAGAGGGAGGCTTGTTGACAGGGTGAGGGAGAGAAGGGTGAGTTGTGTCAGCCTGTGTCTTTGCCCCCTAGTCCCAGCTGGGCTTGATTACCCAGAGTTCTCCGCTGAGCAGCTTTAGGGAACATGGCCGCCAGACTGTGAGATGCACAGAGGCTCCACAGGAGAAGAGGGGAGAGTGTGGGCAGGTTTTCACAGCTCAACTGTGAGGACATTTTTACAAATGATGCTGTTTTCTGTTTTGAGCATTACACTGAAACGAGGAAGCAAATTTAAAAAATTAATCTTCCAAATGTTTAGCCCCTAAAGGTTATTTCAGGTTCTATCAGTGTTTGGACTACATTTCCCATAATGCCTGCAGCTGAATGTTGAAACTTGCTCTCCTTGTTCCTCGGATATCTCCCTTCCAATATTGGGCAATATGGATAAAATCTTCCTCTAACACAAAATATATCATTTCATTTCACAATACTGGTATCATCTGTGTCCAAAAAACATCTATGTGTATGTCCAGTATCACCAATATATCTATGATCTTTAAGAAAAGCTGACAACAGAGCGCAAAATATTTCTCTTTTTTTGCCATGAAGCCTCCTTAGCTTGCAGATTAATTAAGCTGGTTTCATATGAGCCAGCAGTGAATCCAGTGCTCAGCCACAGTTAAACTTGAGAGCATTGTTATCCACTGAATGCATGAAAATGTTATTGATTTACTGCTCTGCTTTTTACTGAAGCATCAGTTCTGTGAGAATATTTTATTCCTGAAGAAAGGGAGTTGAGCATGTCACCAATCATAATTCAGAATCTCTGAGCAAAACAAGTTCTCATACCTATGACAACATTAGTCGCCATGCAAAACGAACCCTGTGACTATTACAAAAATAAATAGGGAGTGTTTGTTGAACTGCCGCCTATATTGTTGTGGTTGTGTTTATGCAAATAAAAATACTTTGCTCTGTTTAGGAAAAAGTCGTGGTCATCAGACACCGTTTTTGTCTCCCTCAGCTTTCTCTCTAATAGGATTTGAGGTTATATGGATCGCGTTTATAAAGACAATCACAAGATATCACCTGTCAGGAAAATGTAAATATATTCAGTGTAGCTTTATGGATTTTGACAAATGACCAATGCGATTGTTTTTCTAGTGAGGAGAGTCTCAAGAGAAAGGTGGAAATGTTTTGCGTGGAATCAGTATTTCAGGAAATAATTAGGGAACATGTTAAAAATTCATCATTTTAAAATGATGTTTTTTGAAATGATATATTCTGCTAGAGATGATGTCACTCTGCACAAACACCCAACCGGTGTCTCTTCATTGTTACTGTGTCTGTATTGTGGGGACAGAAGGAGAAAACCGGAGCACAGCTCAGAGTCGACAGTCTGAGAATGACAGGAAAGGCAGGAAGGAAGGAAAAGAAAGGAGGACTGTGAGTGAAGGATGGAGGTGTAGTACTGGCTCAGAGCAAGTCGCTCAGATTTTTAATGTGTGTCTTGAGAGTGTGTATGTGTGTGTGTGTGTGTCCCATAGAGCCGTATGTTTATAAATCAGTGAGTTAGGCAGTGTGTGTCTTGCAGGGCCGGTGTTTCCTGCAGTGTAATCTGAGTCTCTGGTGGAATGTGTGAACCACATCCGACTCCACTCCACTCGAGCCCCCGACTCACTCAATATCCCACTGTAAACAACCCGGCTCTGCCAGGGTTTCTGGAACGGGACAGGTAGAGTCACTATATACCCCCTAAAAAAATAACAGACTACAGGAAATGCTTCAAAATAAAAGCACACTGGGACGTGGAGTCAGCAAAAGTCGGTCCAGGAAGGTGATTTCCAACTGTGACTTTCATTCAGTGTTTTCTGCAAAGAGCCTCCACCTCTGAGACTTTTTCATTGTGTGTGTGTGTGTGTGTGTGTGTGTGTGTGTGTGTGTGTGTGTGTGTGTGTGTGTGTGTTCATATGCCCATATGTGTGGTTTAGACTAAGAGGTTAATTGTAGTGTGACCTCTCTAATGTCTTTCCCTGGCTTGTTATCTTGATTGTGTAATTAATTCTGGGGTTGCTCTCTTCAGTCGCCCGAGTATTCACACACTCATATGTCTCAACACACACACACACACACACACACAGACACACACACACTTTCAAACCTTTCTTAACTCAGGAGCCCCCACATTCCTGTAACCCTAAGGCTGCTCTGTCGCATTAGTTTTCCTCTCTCTCTCCTCTTTTCTCCCTCTCTTTCTCTCTTGCTCAATTTATTTCTCTTTCTCACTCAATCATTCTCTGAGCTTGCTCCTCTGTCATTTTGTGCTTCCTCCCACCTCCTCCCTCACTGCTTTGCTTTGCTCGATCCGAGCGGTGGGGAAACGTATTCAGATCTTTCGTTTGAGTAAAAGAAGCAGCAAGAAAATGTAAAAAAAAATACTGCAGTCCAACTACAATTCTTCCCCTTTATTCACAGCCAGGCCACTGGTTCTATCAGGTACAGTAGACCGTGAAATGTGGCGGCTTCGCTAAAAGTATTCTCAATGTGGCAACAAACAGACAACCATGTAGGCAGATTATCTAAACCACTTCGTTTGGTGGTAAAACCGAAAGCGAATGTACCAATAATGTGGCTAAAAATTCTCTTATTACACAATAAAACTATGAGTGTGAACAGTGGCAGTACAACAACAACATTAGTGTATTAGTGTGAAAACATTACAGAGCTCAGTATAGAGCTTAATAACACCATTAACAGTGCAGGCCTGTGGTGCAGTGCTTTCCTACACACCTGTCTTAGTGATGCATTAACCTATGAGCAGCGTTTTGATCTAGTTGGTGGAGTTGAAGCTAAATATGTTTGATTAACCAACAAAAGGCGTCAAGTACTTTCTGCAGAGTAAAAGTGAATTACTGTCAAATAAATTTGCAGTAAAAAGTTCCCTTTAAAATGAGATGTAGAGATAAAGTGGCATAAAATGGATGAATGAATAGGCAGGTAAAAGTTCTGCTTTAGCAAAAGTGCTTGATTGAAATGTGTTTAGTTTCTTTCCACTACTGTTGGACCTTGCCTCCCCCCCCTCCCCTCTTTGCAACTCTGTGGATTTTTGGAGCATGCTCGGGATGGAGCGACCACTTCCTCTGAGCGGCAGACAGCTCGCTGTTTTTCTCCCGGACCTTATCACTCTATCGCCAGCCAGCAGACACAGAAAGAGAGAGTCAGTGTGAGAGAGAGCGAGTGAAGGGGTGAATTTTCTCTCTCTTTCTCTCTCCTACACAGTCTCTCAGGTTCTGGCTCTCCCTGTTTGGGCACGATGAGAACAGCAGATTATTGGGGCTGATAAGTTGAGGAATGCCGCTCAGAGAGGAAACACCGTTCTGGAGGAGATGTGGCCTATAGAAGACTGTTCCCTCGTCCTCCCCGTATGTCATCCTACACCCCCCCAACACCAACATCGGCCTTTTCCTCTCCTTCTGTCTCCCTCCACGCTGTAGTGGCAGGATAGAAACAAGGAGGGAAGGCAGCAGGGATTGAAATCCGTTGACCCAGGACCGATGGGCATGCCCATTCAAGCCTCCCTCTTACTCCTGCTCTCACTCCTTCTATCACTCGGTCTATTCCTGCTCTTTTTTTATCTGTTCAATAATGAGACACTAAATTCACGTCTGTAGCAGTCTTCAGGAGCAGTTTTCACTGGAACCACTTTCAAGCACAGAAATAGTCTCTAGGAAAACAGTTTACAGACGCGTGTGTGGATTGTTCAGAACTGCCAGAGCACTGTTTCTGGAAAAAAAGATGTTAGCATTGAATTTTGTCATTTTTCACCACATTGTGTTGGGGAGGAGAAAAACGTTCTGTAGACGAATATCTCAAAAACTTGGGTGAGGAAATCCAAAACTTTCCTCTGGCTGTATACCGCTAGAGGAGAAATAGGATTTCTATTATTTTGGTTGAAGTAACCATTTAAAACATTTGTTTCTTAAAGAATTAAAAAACAAAATCTATGCTGAGACGTGTGTAGTTACAGTACAATATACAATACATGTATATTAGGTTAATAATAATAATAATAATTTTGTAGGTTTCTCAAAAGCTGGCTTTGGGGTTAAATGACCTGTTAAGACACATTTTTACAGTGAACATCACCAGTTTAGGTTGAAATATATATTTAAAGTATATATGTAGTTGAACACACACACACCGTTTTTTATTTGTTTCTTTTGAAAATCCTTATTTAACTTGAGCTTTTTAAGAAAAGCTCTGAAAAATCTAATGTTTAACTAAACTTAAACTACAGGTCAACTCCTCTGACTGTAACTGAAACTCAGAAATTGGCATTTAAAGAACTAAAGCTCAAGTTTTTTACTTATTTGACATTTATCTAAGTGACTCCCAAACCAAACCAAAGATTGCACATATGTATGAGATGTGAGTCTTTTCTTTTCTCTTATCTCTCTGTTTAAGAATCGTCAACAAAATAGAACAGTTCTGTTCTTTGAAATCATGTTGCAACCTCTTGGGGAGTCCAGACCCCCAGGTTCAGAACCAGTGATTATTGTGAATACCTAAAAGCTTTTTTTTAACTTTGTTCTAATTTGTAGATTCAGAGCTGAACAATTCCAGATATTTTAGAAACTTGGAATTGAATCCAAAATAGAAACACTTACGAGAACTCAACCATCGCTGCTCAGAAATTATGAAATATTAACTCTTACAATGGCTTCGATCACACAGTCCACCAAATCACACACACACATACACAGAGTACGTGTATGGGACAAAGAAAGTCCCGGCATTCCTCTAATCCTGGAGAGAACCTGACTAGAATGAGCGATGGCTGATGAGAGTCAGAGAGGAGGGAGGAGGTTGTACGTTAGCATGTTCAGAGAGCAGCTGGGGTGAAAAGCACGAGTGAGGGAGAAACAAAGAGTGAGAGACTAATAAATAGTGTGTTGGGAGCAGACAGCAGATTTTGTGTGGAACCACCTCGTCTAACCCCGACACCGCTGAGAGCTCAGCCAGGGCCCGAATTAGATCACATATATCACATCCCCTGTGTGAGTGTGCATGATCCTCGTTGTGTCCTTTAGCAATAACTCACCTCTGTGTCTCTGTCCCTCACATCTACGTCACCTTTACCAGAACAGCTCCTAAAACGTGGACTGGTATGTAACTTGTGCATGTGTTGGTGTGTGTGTTTGTGTCATGAGGGCTGACTGAATGTAGATTGTTCATGTGGTACAGGCTGAGACTGTGGAGCAGGATGGAAATGTGTCTCTTCCCTGGTCTTTTAAATGCAGCTTTGATCCTCAGTCCTCTTGGTGAGAAAGTCACACTCACCAAATGAACTGCTGCGATCTAAAAAGAAGTCGAACAGGAAGAAATATGAGGAATTAGATAATAGTTGATTAGCTTAAGTTACTTGGAAATGTAACTGGTGGAATTATTACATAACAGACTGGTTTAACTATCACTTACTGTCAGTACCATGGTTGGGTGCGCACAGTTGTCCTGTGCAGTGGTAGAATGCACCAATATACCAGGTGCACTCACTTTCAGTTTGACCTCCAAATGAAGTGGTTTACATCATCTGCTGGTTTTGTTTAAAACCTGCCTGTTTGTCTTGTGTTTCCTGCTCTGTTTGTTAGTGTGATGTTGTTGCTATGTTGTCAGCAGTTACTTTGGTTTGAACAATGTTAAGCAACACCAACGTTTGCAAGAACCTTCCAAAATAAGACCAAAGTTGTAATTTGGTGTGTCTTGAAAGAAGAAAAAAAAAGCTTCGCACTGACAGGTCGAGCCCAGTTTATGTGAAGTTGTGCAAGAAAACAAGTTAACCACTGTGTCCAGAACTCCCACATTTAATCAGTTGAAAGCGTGATAATCATAGAAAAGACTGCAAATGTTACGCAGCCAGGACGCAAACAAAAATGCTGTGAGTCAAGTCCAAGATGGACATTTACGTTATGTATTTATTTTACTTTACATGCTGTAAATTTGGACCTTTTATCCTTTACTTCTTTTCTACAGTCTCAGTAGCATCCAATTAGCTTGACTTCCGTGTAATTGTATTCTAATCATCATGCTGTTGTTTTTAACAGATGTGAATGGGCTTTGAGTAAATATTCACACCACGTTTTTCAAGTTATTACAGCACACGCACTGATGAATGACGTCTTCCTGCCAGTATGTGAGTCAGATCAAGAGATAACAGTTTGCGTCATTTTTTAAGGCAGTGACAAACAGTTTTGCTGTTTAGGTTGGAGGACTTGGGGCTCAGTTATTTTGGCTTTCGTTTGCACTAAGAAAACTTTACAAATGAGCAGTGAGTTTCAACAATTATCATCTACCTAAACGCAGGGGCTCGGTGTTAAAGCCCAGACAGCCCCCCTCAGTGCTTTACTGAGATTACACAACAATTAAGATAAGACTGGATGACATTTTCCTCTCCGTCTCTGCCTCCCTCTCCCACTCATTCTCCATCTCTCTCTCTGGTTCTTTTTGTAGTATGATTGTAAAGAATGTTGTTTAAAGATTGTTTAAAGAAGGGAAATTATGTTCGCCCTTTGATGTTTCCTGAAATGTGAAACACCCAGAGGCTGATAGAAATGCTAAACACCCACCACACTCACACACGCTGAGGCTGCATTGCACAAAGCGCTACTTCACCCAAACTTTATTATACAAACGCGCAAACAGACTAAACACACATTTCACTTTTCACTGGAAATGACTTAACTGCTCAGTTTCAGTTTGACCTCAGTGGAAGTGAGCAGTCACCTGAGCCTCTCCCTCTCTCTCTATCTCCCTCTCTCCCTCCATCTCTCACTCTCTCAGTCTGCAGCTTTCTGCTGACTCCAGGAATTATGATCTGTTTCCCGTCCGCAGGAATAATAGAATACAGGAGGAGGAGGGAGGGGGGGTCGGCAACAGCTCTGTGGAACAGTAGTGAGGAGTCCAGCTCCTCTGTGGTTACACTGTGTGTGTGTGTGTCTGCAAATGCATTTATATCCAGATGTGCGAATGTGCGATATTTTCCTCTTCATTTCCATAAACTTCACACATTAAAAGATTATCCTTGGACGTGGACACACACACAGAAAGACAAATTTAACCTCGATTAACGGCCATAACACGACGCCCTCCTCCTCGTTATCTTGACAGTTAGCGCCTCACGTATACAACCGTGCGGCGGGCTTTGCGGATCTCCCTCCAACGCGTTGCCAGAGCCTCCGGGCACTTAACACTATCGGCAGTCAGATCCAGCCGCTCGAGTGTGTTTGGAGTGTGTGTGGAGTGTGTCCTCAGCCGCGTAAATATTTATCACATGGCTCCCCCAGGAATTTTAATGAGCACTGATGGAGAGCAATCAACACAGCAGAGCCCAGAGGAGAGGGAGATGAGGAGAGGTGACAGTTTGTGATGTGATGTTTTGGCTTTTCAATATAACAAGTGACTTTTACTGTTTTCCTGTGGAGATTCACACTTTCCTGCTTTTCTGCTAATTGTTTCCTGTTGTGCTTTTTCCCCCGGTGTGTGTGTGTGTGTATGTGTTCTGCTGTGCACCGAGATGTTTACTCTTCTAAGATTTTAGGCTTCCGTACGTGTTTGAGTTTCTCTGCGTGTGTGTGTGTGTGTGTAGTGCACATACTCATCAGGGTGACAGGGCCACCCTTTAGAGGTCACTTAACACATTGTGCGCTGGCCAAGCTACATGGGGAGCCAGGGAAGGAAACCTGAGCTATAACTCACACACACACTGCACCTGACCTTTGACCTCTGGCTGGGAGTGGCTAATAACTGTCTTGCATTCCTACACACACAGCAGCTCATAATTCATTTACATTTACTTAAGTGATGCTTTATTAGTTTGATGAAAAGATGAATAGAAAATCACTGATTTTTGTTGCTAAAGTAAGTTTCATGGGGGCACAGACAGTTGACCTTTGACCCCAGTCATCACCCAAAATCAACCCACAGAAGTTAATTTAAGACCCCCCCCTCCAAGAGTTGTGAAGATGCCAAAGCATCAGGCTAAAGTCTGAATATTTCCACCTGATGGAGTGCTGGGGTTCTGCATTAAAGTAGCTTATACTGTCAGTGATGTAAAATGTTTCCCCAAAATATATGTCCCACTTTAAAGCTGCTTGAGGGGGAAACTGGATTAAAGACGTTAAAACATTTAACATACATTTAACAGCTTCATTATCAATATAACATGGACATGCTGCCAAAACACTGATTTAAACATAAATACAACAAAAATACGATGAGTAATTAAATTAATTCGCTGAAAAATCAATAAAATGTGACTCTGTCTGCAATAATATCACATAGATAAATATAAGAAAAAAAATAATAATAAAAAAAACAATAAATACATTGTGACCTTTGCTTTAGAGAAAACTCATCACAGGTTTCTTGACTCTAATGTGTTATGATCAGACATTGTTTGGCCTGGCAAGCTGAACAGTGAGCAATTCAACAACAAAAGTCCTGTTACCATTTTTAGAGTCCTGACGAGATGAAACTTCTTTCCTTGTTAATCATCTCACAGCCCCTGTTCATCAGCTTGAGAACTGTACATCCAGTCTAACTGTACACTTGCAATACAAGGCTTTAAGCAGAAAAGACAACCAGTGTTTTGCACATTACCACATGAGTCTGTCATGTCATCCCTCCCTCCTCACTCCCCTCCAGCTGAAACTGGGGGCCTTTTGTGCTTTAATGGAAGTGATAAGTCGAGGCGATGCTGGCGGAGGTGCGTTAGAAACTGACCAGTGACAGATTTGTGGGTCTGAACGACTACGAAAGATGAAGCTCTCTCTTGCTTTTCTTTTTTTCTTTCTTTTTTTTTTTTGCTGGAAGTGTGTTCCCACCTGCAAACACACACACATACCAGCTCACACACCTGGTCGCATAGTGAATGCAGCAGCCTCCATGTCCCTGCAGACACAGCAGCGTCAGGGCTTTGGAACAGGACAGTGTTTTTCTGTTTTGTCCCTTTTTCATGTCCCCGTCGCTGTCGTAACAGCAAACCATCCTGGGTATAAAAAGCCCAGGATCAAGATGGAGTTCTTCCATCAAAACTCCGGCAAGGTCAAAGGTCAGAACATCTGGGTCTGGTCGGAACATCTGGGTCTGCTGGGGACACGAAGACCGTGGGCTCCAGACTCTCACAGCGTTCTCGGCCGCTTTATCTGATTTTCTTTGAAGTCTCTGTAGTCGCAGCCTCATGTCCACTACTGTACAAATACCAGAGACGCTACTGGACTTCCAAAACCACATCATAGTCTCCCAGCATGCAACCCTCAGAGAGCGAGAGAGAGGGAGAAGAGACAGAAGAGAGTTGTTTTCTTGAGAACGTTTGATCTGTCTCCCGTAAGTGGGTGGGTTTCCAGTAGAAAGAAAAATAAATGCTATTTAGGGACATTTTGTGTTTTTTTCCTACCTATCCTTACGTACGACTATATGTAGGTGCTTGTGTGTGTGTTTACACGTCGCTACATGTTTGTGTGAGCGTGCCCTTATGTGTTTGGGGGTCAGCCTCGATGTGGCGTGTGATTTATTGAAAGGCCTTGCAGTGATACCAGAATTCCTTTGCGTTAAATGCCTTCTCTGAGTGCCTTTTACTGCCTGTGTGCTTTATGGACCATGATCACACTCTGTTTGTCTCTCACTTTTACATTTTTACAGGATTATTTTTTATGGCTTCTCGTCCTTATTAGAGCAGAATAGTGTGAGGACAGAGGAAGGAGGGGGAGAAATGCCGAAGGCGATGCCACGTACTTGATGAGCAGATTTTGAAATCGCTGTGAATATTAGTCAGGAATAGTCAAGAATATGGCAAATAATAGTCACCACTTGCTTTCAAACAAGCAAAATGATACTTTTTGTCTTGTTAAATTCTGTTTGTACATGATAAATAGAAGAATTGCTGCTTTTCTGTAACTAATAACAGGATAAACCTAGAGTAAATGAATGAACCAATTCATTTTTGATCAGTTCAATAACTGTGATCAAGTGGTTTGTTAATGATTAGCAGTTTTAGAGCCCCGTCTAACGTCTTCTCCCTAGCGTCAACAGTGTGGCCCATGGGTACTGTAGTGTTTAGTGATATTCAGCACATAAAAGTCACAGAAAAACTTGATTCTCAAAAACAAAGTCTCATGAATAACACTGAGGTTTTTGCCAACAATCAACTTCCAAATCCAAGAATAAAGATCACGCTATAGATGAGGTGATGATGATGATGGTGGTTGTCATTTTGACAGTGACTATGGTCAACAGTAACAGCTGGAATCTTTCAGTATTTGTGCTGGACTTGATTTATCTTGCTTTGACTGACTGTTTATGCATATTCTGTCTCATTTTACTCTGTCACAAAGTTCTGCCCCTTTCTTCATTCCTACTTTGTTCATATAATCTCAAAAATATGTTGAATGTTCAGAAGATGAAGGACACATTTTGTCACAGCTAATTTTCCGCTCTCTTCTACCACTTGTTATTATCGATGCTGCATATTTTCAGACATGGGCAGAGCGCTGCTTTAAACAGGATGTACCAAAACGTTTGGTTTGGCTCCAAATCGGATCCATATGAAGATTATATTGTGCCCCCATCTGTTAGTAGTTCATGTTGAATTATTCGCTACATGCTCTGTTTGGGGTGAATTCACTTGGCCGCAGAAAGCTCTTGTTAGCAGTTTGGAAGCAGCTTTTATTCCACCGAGCTGCACTGCAGACGGATCTGTGAGGGTGAGATTGTCTGTCACCTGCAGAAATCCTGGTTGAGAAAGAGCAGGCGCGGGATTAACTTCCTGGATGCTGAACTGTGTGGTTTGTGCTAAGACGGCAGACTTAGCAGACAAGAGTCTGATTTCAACAGATGTTCTCCTGCCAAGCTCAGATTGAGATTTCAGAGACCAGGCATGACGATGATGATGACGGTGATAATACAAGGCCGTTCCTTCTTACTTCCTGTTAGCACTAATTGTTTGATACTGGTGCCAGTTTGATGCCAGCACAGACACCAAAACTGAAGTGTTTTGGAATATGAAAATTTTGGGATGATGTTTCCCTGTCTTGATATAGCTTCAGCCAATAAGGCTTAATGATAACGTGGAGTATAGGTGCCCACAAATATGTGTAAACATTCAGTGCAGTATAAATAAATCAGCATCTGTTTCAGGCTGTCTGTCCCTTTAAGGTACGGTTACATTTACCTTCACTCATATGAAACTGGCCCCTAGTATGTGCTGTTATAGGTCCACTGTGGATAATATATAAATACTGAGCACAGTGCTCATGGATTGTAGATGGTATATGAGAGCAGTGCTGCAGGTTGTAGTCTGATTGTGTAATCTTGTATAAAACTGGGTGATGGCACACTGCTACAACAATGACTCTTCCATTTCCAGACACAAGATGCACAAAGACAACACTGTTTGTACTGGTTGCCTTTGATAACTTTCACCTGTGAGTCAAGCTCGCCTCCAAACAGGAAGCACATTCTTGAATTCGTCAGTCGCATTGGCTTCGGTTAAAGTGACTGAAAGACAGTGGGAACCTTGACTCAGGCTACTCACAGCAGCTACTCACTGGCTGCAGCACAGACGCTGCCACTGCCAAAGAGAGCAGGGTCAGTTAAGAGTCTGACCTGAGCCTCAATAACTTCTCCCCGTGACTTTGCTTCACTCGTGCTGTCATCGTTTCGCCCATAGGGCACCGCTTTGCAGCTCAGAGTTTATTTCAGTTCATTCAATTTACATATGCACGCAGACAGAAGCCAAACAAAGGCTACTTCAGAGATTTTTTTTCACCACTCTACAGCACGCCAACTTTCTTGCATTTTTTTTCCTCCTTCCCTTTTTTTTGGCATCTGCCTGTGACAGGCTCCTATCAGGTTGGACCCACACTCATGGCATTAACTACCAATCAGTAAGGGGCATACTATAGAAACTGTGTCACAGCATCACACAGATCGTTCATCAGGTTTAGTTGCTACTGAAGATAATGATCTATAACACTCCGCTTCAGACCAGCCTCTATGTTCGTGACGAGACCAGTTGATGTTTCTTTTATGCCAGCTACGAAATTGTTCTCCATTACAGACTCTAATCAATATAATTATGAAGCAAGTGGATTATTTAATGTAATTGTGGAGTAAGTCACCCTATAATAATTACATTCAGCCCCATGATAAATTATGTCTCATTGCTGTAGGTAATTAGTCTGAAAATGTTTCCAGTTATGGCTTCAGAGCCAAAAATGGATATGAGTAATGTACAGAGCTGCTCACATGAGAA